>NC_056732.1:1439224152-1439429152 GCF_019279795.1 Protopterus annectens
ATTGAAGGATGAAAAGTTTTATAGAAAAATTGTCAGGAAAGAAGTATTTCAGCAGTAAAGTTTTTTAGACAGCTGGTTGTATAAAAATGTAATAAACGGATTGTTATGTCAAGTCATGTTTACATTCTTCAGAGCTGAGCATCCCACTAGTGAGGGTTTTTTTGGCATTCCCAAGATACATGCAGATAAAATTGACCTACTCATGAGATCCATAGGGTTTGCTAAGAGGTCAGAACTTGAACCTTTATCCATGTTTGTTGACAAAGCCTTAAAGAAGTCAGTTTTCAGTATGCCTTCATTTGTCAGGGATTTGTTTCATTTCAATAAGGTCACATTGGAAGAAAAGGATTTACATGTGAAAGTAGATATAAAGTCATTGAACATAGTAATTCCACATGACATGAGGACAGAATGGGTGAGCGGTATGTTGATTGATCAGAAGGAATACATGGACAAAATCAAATTATTTGAGGAATGCATAGATTGGGTGTTGAAACATAATTATTTTATGTCTAATGGAGAGTATTACCAGCAGATAAGAGAGGTGACTATTGCAGTAAGGTAGGCTCCCAAATATGTTAACTTGGTGATGAGATTTTGGGAGAAGGAATTTGTTTACACAAGCAAGTATTTCAAAAAGGTTTATATAATCACTTTATTGACAATTTTTTTTTTCGTTTGGATGGGGGACCAGAGTAGAATTTGAAGTCTTTATGAAGTACCTTAAAGGTACAACACGTTTTTTGGATTTTAAGTATATCACAGACCAGGAAAACATAAAGTATCTTGATATATGGATTTACAAGAGTGACACTAGCAGGGAACTGCACACTAGGGTAAGTTTCAAAGCAACAGATAGCAATTCTTTCCTAATTTACAATAGCATGCACCCCACCCATGTAAGAAACAATTTATTTAAGATTATGGAGCACAGGTTCAATGAAGTGACAACTGAAGAGAAGGTAAGGGATGATATTATAGAAAAATTGAGATAGAGATTTAGGAACCGAAGGTATCCAGATCAAGTTTTAAAGAAGGAAGTTTTAGGAAAGGATAGAAGAGAGGTTAAGAATTATAATACTAACAAAGATGAGGTGGAGGTAACCATGGTGTTTACACATAATTTAGACAGTAAAGCCATAAAAAATATTAGGAAAAATTGGAAAATCTTTACTGGTAATCAGAAAATATTTTTTAGTGCTGATATGCAACTAAGTTTCATGAACAGAAGGGCAAATAGCTTATTAACAGCCTGCATTTAATTGCTGGAACCTGTGTTCTGAGAGACTGCCTTCCAGACTATCTGCAAATATACAGAGTTGAGTATATATTTTTTGGTTATAGAGTTTGTTAATTGTTGCTTAGATCTCTGTTGAAACTGTTGTATCCCTGTTCTGAGAGACTGCTTTCCAATCTATCTGCAAATATACAGAGATGAGTATATTTTTTGGTTTTAGGTTTGTACTGTTAGTTGTTGCTTAGATCTCTGTTGAAACTGTTTTCCCCACCCCCACCTTATTTTCTGCCGTGTCTTCAGTTGGTATAACTGGTTTTTACAGCTTGTGTGTCATCTAACTCAAGGATCACTTGCATAAAATTTGACCTGTTAGTAACAGCCTGCATTTAATTGCTGGAACCTGTGTTCTGAGAGACTGCCTTCCAGACTATCTGCAAATATACAGAGCTGAGTATATTTTTTTGGTTATAGAGTTTGTTAATTGTTGCTTAGATCTCTGTTGAAACTGTTGTCTCCCTGTTCTGAGAGCCTGCTTTCCAGTCTATCTGCAAATATACAGAGCTGAATATATTTTTTTGGTTTTAGAATTTGAACTGTTAGTTGTTACTTATATCTCTGTTGAAAGTGTTTTGTCCCACTCACCCTTCCTATTTTTGGTTTGTAGTTTAAATTTGGTGGGTTTTGCAGTTGCCTGCCCCACTGTAGATTTGATCTCAGACACTCCCCCAGTCCCATCTCTTTACCACATTCTACCTAATAAACTCTTTCTGCACTTGCTTTTAGTCCTTTTTAATTTAATTGCATTTGTTAAACTGTGTTTGGTCTAATATTGCTACATACTCAAGTTTGCTAGCTTGCACTGCATGTGAATTGTTTTTACTAGTGTTTTTGCTACTTTTCTGTAAAAAAAAAAAAACTGTAAGCCTATTTTCTACCTTTCCTGTAACTAGTGTTCCAGATACAGATTTGCTGTATCCAGAACTGTATGTAAGCGTCTGAGCCCCCCAAGCCTTTCTGTGTTGGAGCAAAACCTTCTAGCTTATCAGTGGGAGTGGTAAGCACTAGGTAACCTGTCTACCACAAAAGGAGTGGCTCTGGCCCAGAAATTGTAGTTATTGGCCATTTGGGCAATCTCTTCCATCTCTCTCAACTTTCTGATTTGAAAGCCTGCATTTGCACTTGTTTCTGTCTAGTGCAGATACAGATTCTTAGTTTTAGCACTTAAATTTGCTTATTTGTGCTCAGCACTTGTTCAGAACTTGTAAGCACTAAATAAGCTACTAATTCCTATAGCATTCAATCTTCCTCATTACCTAGAGGAAAACAGTTTTTGTGCTTACTTTTCTCACTTGCTTAGAGAAAAACAGCTCTTGTACTCACTTTCCTCACTTATCAGAGGAAAATAGTTTTTATTCAGGCATGTCCAAGGGTCAGCTCCCAGTGTTCTCTCCTGTCTAGCTGATGAATCTGGGCATCTTGAGGCAATGTAGAAATTGCCTCGTACACAAACAACCCTCTCCTCCTACCACCCAACACTACAACGTGTGAGAGATGCTCTTATCTAGCCAAACTGGAGGTAAAGCTCTCTCCAACCAAGACTGAACTTGACAGTCATGAGGAGAAGTTAAACATTTGCACCACACCACACTCATCACATAGTCTCACTAAATATACACCACCAAAATCCACACATAGTAACACAAAAACATTTGCGGAGGCTCTCAATAATAATCTTTCTAAGCAACAGAGACCTCCAAAGCAGAAATGCAAGCAACCTCCATCCCCCAACACAACCCAAATGACACATAGCCCACAGACTCAGTGTGCCACTCAACCACAGCCAATAAGGCAAAACAACATACCCAACACACTAGTCATAGGTGACTCTATAGTCAGGCACACTGATGTCCCACTCACCAGGCTAAACAAGGAGAAGGTTAATGTCAGCTGCCTGTCAGGTGCCAGGATCTGCCACATAACCCACGCACTCAGGTCACTCCACAAGAAGTACAAATATGACTGTCATTGTCCATGTTGGTGTGAATGACATGAGACGTACCTCCCTGGACTACATGAAAAGAGACATGGAGAGCTCTCCAATCTTGTAGCACAGGCAGGTATGACCCTAGCCCTGAGTAGCATTCTGCCATCACCCAGAATGATACCACAGTACAAGGACAAAATGATTGACTTCAACAATTGGCTAAGCTTCTGGTGCCATTCTAAGGGGATCCAGTATCTGTCTACTTGGGATAACATGGTCGACAGACCACGATGCTTTGCCACAGATGGCCTGCACCTGTCACCCCTAGGTTCCAGATACTGGCTAAGGCTCTTGCTGCCCCTATAGTGCCTTGTTTAGGCAAGGTTCAAATAACAAATTCACCACCGTAACAGGAACAGGCAAGCAAAAACTGAGGGTAATGTTACTCAATGCTAGAAGTCTAAATCTCAAAATGCACTCACTCGAGGCACTCCTTAAAATGGAGAACATCGATATCTGTGCAGTGACTGAGACCTGGTTCAAGGCTCCAGAGAGCACCCAAGCACTACCAGGCTATAACTCATACCCCACTTTTCGGCCATGTAACCTGGACCGAAACACCAAAGGTGGAGGTGTGTCCATATTCATTAAGGATATCCACACCTCCAGGCTAGTTGCTCAGCATAATGCATCTGAGGTTATCCAAGTGCAACTAACCCTGGGCAAAATTGCAATCCAAATTGTAGCTTGCTACAGATCCTCCACCATTCCGCAGGATTCCCACTCCTCTTTTCTTAATGTACTGGAAAATATTAGGGTTCAACCAAACACCCTAATAATGGGCGACTTCAACTACCCCACCATTAACTGGGAAAACTACTCGTGTACCAACTCCTTAGCTCATCACTTTCTGGAATTCATAAACTCCAATGCCCTGGATCAACTTATCCACACCCCCACCAGGGGCAACAATATCCTAGACCTAGTCATTACCAACATGAGTGACCTGTGTTCCACACCTGAAGTCAACTCCTCGTTGGTCCAATCCGACCATTAGCTAATCACCCTTGATATCCACATCCTGCCCCCATCCCCCATTAAGGAAACCATGGTAAAAAATGTCTCCAAAAACAACTTCATGCTTCTTAAGACAGAAGTGGTGAACTTCATGACACCCATGCAGATGGACAATGCAGTTACAACTGCTGAATCCTACGCAAATGCACTCTATAAGCACTTACACGAGTGCATGGATCGTGCTATCCCAAACAGAACCAAAATACTATCCTCCAAAAAATGGAAGCAAATCTGGTGGTCCCCTGCCATAAACAAACTGTACAACAGAAGGAAGAAACCGTTGCAAAAGAGAGTAAAATCCCATGAGTGAAGGAGCTCCCTGGTCAGCCTCAGTAAGAAGCTGAGATCCCTTATAAGATCCTCCAAAGCTAGCTACAAAAACAAAATCACCACTAATTCTAAGGACAACCACAAAGCATGCTATAGCTATGTCAAGAATCTCGATGGCAACACACAGATCTGCTCTGAGTTACAACACAAAGGCACGAAAATTACAGAACCAACTGATATTGCCAACATCTTGGCAGATAGGTTCACTGCTAACCTTACCCCCCCTTACCCCCTAAAGGGCCCATATCTATACAGGAAGAATGCAGAGTCCCTGTAATCACAACTATGCAGGTAAAAGCTGCACTGTCTAAAGCCAAAAACACAACATCCCAGGCTGCATTTTACACGAACTTCAAAATGAACTGGCTCCCCACTTAAGCACCATGTTCAATAATAGCCTTGCATCAGGCTTTGTGCCCACTGAATGACCCACAGCAACAGTTATCCCACTCCACAAAGAGGGAGCCACCACTGATCCCGGGAACTATCGACCTATTAGCCTGACGAGCCTGGCCTGCAAGGCCATGAAACGTATCATCATGGAACTCATAAACAAAGACATTGGTAACCTCCAAACTCTGGATCCCACCCAGTTCAGGTTTGTGAAATGCAGATCATACCTCCTGAACCTGATTGACTTCTTTGAGGCAGTCACCAAAGCCGTAGATGAGGGCAAGGTGGTTCACACAGCCTGTCTTGACCTCGCCAAGGCTTTCGACACCATCCCCCATTCTGGAATTATAGCTAAACTCACTAAATTAGGTATAAATCCCTACGTCACAAGATGGGATGCCAACTGGCTCACTGACAGAACCCACACTGTAAAAGTTGCAGACTCCAAATCTGACCTCAAAGCAGTGACAAGTGGAGTACCACAGGGTTCCACCCTGGGACCTCTCCTGTTTGGTATCTACTTCTCTGAAGTACAGTCTAACACAGAAGGCCTCTGGCTAATGAAGTACACATATGACTGCAAACTAAGAGCCATAGTCAAGTCCCCAAATGATGTGGACATCCTACAGAAGGGACTCGCTGTGACAGATGCCTGGTGTCAGAGCCATGGCCTCAAGCTCATTGCCAAAAAGTGCAGTCATCCCCTTTGGTAAAAACTCTGTACCCATGAACTACCATATAGGCAGCAATCTACTTAACACCAAATGTGTGATAAGAGACCTTGGGACCCAGGTGGACAGTAGTCTCTCTTTTGATAGTCACATCGCCACAGTAGTCAGGAAGTCCTTCTACGTAGCACACCTCATCATAAAAGGGTTCTCATCCAGGAAAAAAGAGGTCATTGTTCCCCTCTACTCGACACTCATTAGACCCATTATAGAGTACAATGCCCCTTTTGGAATATACCTCACAAGACATCTGCAGCAGCTGGAAAGGCCACAGAAGTACCTCACGAAGAGGTTTACTGGCCTCAAACAAATGCCCTACACTGACCGCCTCAAAAACTCCAGCTTTACTCCGTAGCATTTCACCTACTCTGAGGTGATCTCTGCCTAACATATAAAGCTATGTCAAACCCAGAGCTGTTGGACATGCTATACCTAAAGAAATCCCAATCCCTCCGAGCTACATGCTCTAGGGACCTAAACCTTGTCACCACAATAAACAGGACATGCTGGAGGGATAGATTCCTGTCCCAGAGACTTCCCATACTCTGGAACAGACTACCTATCTATGTCAAACAGAGCTCCTCATTAGCACTCTTCAAGAAAAATCTTGATGAGTGGATAGGAAATAGGAAATACACTCCGGGGATCACTTCTGTGTCTCTGCTCGAAAATGGCACAGGAAAATAACTTTCTTGGGTGGCATAAGCCAGGGAAACTTGTTGGCTAGGCTTACATAGGCCCTTGGGCCGATACCCTAGTACCTACCTATGAACCTATAAAAGGAATTTTAGAAATGGGAGGGAAGAAAGGGATGAGAAGTGAGAAAGAAGCACAAATACAATGTGATGGTATTTACAAATGCATAAGTTGTAAGACATGTAAGGCATGTAGACCATTCTGGATGGTCCAATGAAAGACATATAAGCCACCAATGAGGGTCACTTATGAGTCACATAGCGTATTATGCAGCTTGTTCAGCATGTGAGAGTTTTTACCTAGGAAAGAACAGTATGAAATTAAAAAGTAAGATACCTGAGCATCTACGGGCTATTAAAAGAAGGGATAATTTTAATGCTAGTTCAGGCATGTGGAGCAGTGCAAGAGTTTTAAGAGGTTTTTATCTGGTGTTTTAGATTATGTACCAGTTCATGCAAGAGGGAATTAGCAGAGAAAATGATTTGAATTATTATAGAGAGTATTAATGGCAATGTTTACTTGATACACATGGGGGCAATGCTTTAAAATCAAGTATTAATTATAATTGTGTTTTAAAAAGGAAATAAAAAGGTATGAGGTGTCACATGATTCATCACGTAACTTAACAACATCAGTTTATAAGGTCATTATGCCTAGATCACAATGAAGTCTGATGAAGTCTTCTGTTTAAAGAGTATAAAGATGAAAGTGCTTACTTCATAGTTCATAGCTGTGAAATTAAACGTTTTTTCTGGTCCATTGGTTCATTCTTCTTCTCTGGATTTTTTTTACCTGGTTTTAGAGCTTGTTATATATCTGACTACCTTCTGTATTTCTGCCCCATTGTCTTTCTCAACTTGTGGTATGGAGTCAAAGGCCCTTGCCAGGCCCAAGAAGATAATTTCCACTGATAATCCCTGGTCCAATCCTTCTAATAAATTCTTATAAAAAATTTATCAAGTGTATTAAACGTGACCAGCCTTTAATGAAGCCATGTTGGTAGATATTAGCACCTGATTTTTAATACATTTGAAATCAGATTATACAGGACTGTTTCAAAACATTTGTCCATAGGCTAATAGATTTATAGTTGTTCATAGATTTAGTGGTCCCTTCTTTTGAGATGGGAACTATAGGTTCATAGATTCATACATGTTTACTAGGCTAACGACCGCAAGGGCCTTTTTAAGCCTAGCCATGCATCCCAAACCTCTGTCAAGTTCTGATACTCTTGATAAGTGTAAGCACGGGCCTGGGAGATGAACCATTTGCAGGTCACCTGTGTCCATTAGAGACACAGGTGCCAAACCAGGGATGCATTTCCAGTTTCCCATCCAATTGTCCAAGTTGCACTTGAATTGGGTTCAGGAGGCACTCTGCTTCACATGGATGGGGAGCCTGTTCCATAAACAGGGTAGTCTCTGGGATACATACCTATCTCTCCAGCAGGTCCTATTTATATCTTAGGCAAGATTTAAGTCTTTAGAATGGGTAATTTGGTGCTGTTTGTTTTGTGGATATGCAGGAGGTCCATCAGAGTGGGGTCTGGCAATGCCCTATATGCCAGGCATAGATCATCCTTCAAAAGCCTGTAGGAGAAAGAATACAGGGATAGGGCCATGAGGTGGTCTGCATAGGACATATTATTTATGCTCTGTATTCTTTTAGTGAGGAACCTCTGTAGACATTCCAATTGTTGGATATGCCTGGTTAGGTACATGCCAAAGATGGCATTTTACTCAATGATAGGTCTGATGAATGCCGAGTACAGTGGAACAATGACTTCCTTAGACTTAGATGCCATACCTTTGTTTATAAGTTGCGCAACATAGAATGATTTCTTCACCACTGTAGACACGTGATGATCAAAGGCTAGATTACTATCTATATGTGTCCCTACGTCCCTGACTACTAGGTCAACTCTAAGGAGTGTGTTCTCAATATGATAGTTACCAGGCATGGATGATTTCCAAAAGATACTATTATGCATTTCTTGGCATTTTGTTTTAGTCCATAGCTCTGACACCAGTTGTTTGTGTCAGCTTCTTCTGGAGAACATTTGTGCCAGTGTGAGATTCAATGACAGCTCCTAATTTGTAATCATCTGCAAATTTAGTCAGCCAGAGACCACTGACATTGGCCTTGACTTCGAAAAGTAAATGCCAAAAAGGAGAGGTCCAAGGACTAATCCCTGAGGGGCTCCACTTGTGACTGGCCTCTTTGTAGAGATGGACTCCCCAATTCTAACTTCCTGGGTCCTGTCTGTGAGCCAGCTGGCTGTCTACCAGGTGACATACAGGTTTGTACCTAACCGCTTGAATTTGTCAACAATGCCCAAGTGGGGTATTGTGTCAAATGCCTTGGCCAGGTTAAGGTAGGCAGTGTGAACGATCCTGCCCTCATCCATTGTTTTGTTGACCTTCTCAAAGAAGTCCACCAGGTTGAGTAGGCATGACCTGCCCTTGATGAAACCAAACTGGGTTGGGTCCAGTGTCTGGAGGTTTACTATATCTCTGTTGATCATTACATGATAATTCTTTCCATGGCTTTACATATAAGATTAGTTAGACTCATGGGTATGTAGTTTCCAGGGTCTGTGAATGGTCCACCTTTGTGCAGAGGGATGACTGTTGCCTTTCTGCATTCATGAGGCATGAAGCCTGTTTGGAGGCTACAGTTAAATACTAATTCCAGAGGCCCTGATAGGTCATGTTTCGTGCTATTTAGAAGGCATCCTGGGATATTGTTTGGGCCCATTGATGCAGTGTTCTTGATCTTAGAGACAGCTTTAAGAACCTGTTCCCTAGTGATAGTAGGGGGAGTTATATCTGATGATATTTCCTGAGGAAGGGTTGAGGGGGAGAGCCGGGTAAAGTTGGAGCTGAATTTGCCAGCCAGGAGGTTTGCTTTGTCTTCTAGTTCAGTATAGGTGGCTCCATTTACAATGAGTTCTGTGCAGGATTGTGTATTGCCTTTGAGGATGCGGGCATAGCTAAAGAATGCATTGTGGTTGTCCTTGGCCTGGAGGCCAAACGTACCTCAAATTTGGCTTTGGTAGGCTTTATCTGTCCTGTGCGTTGTTTGTTTAGTTTGATGAGAGTGCTTTTACCCTGCTGAGTGCTGCACCTCCTAATTTTTGTCATGATTTTCTTCCTCCTGTTATTCATCTGATTGATTTTGTGATCCCACCAGGGTGGCTTGTTTTTTGAGTTAGTTCTGTACTTCTTCCTGGTGGGTACAGCTGCCTTTATGCAACTATTAACATGCTTGTACAGGGTTTCTGTGAACAGTTCTGCATAGGCAAAAGTGTTCTCGGGGTTTATGGGGGCTTGAAATGTTTCCCGTTTCTCACTTAATAGTGGGAGGTTAGCCTTAGAATAGTTTCTGAATGCTCCAGGTTTAGCTGGGGGCCCAGATTTTATTTTTACTTCAAAGGAGACCATTTTGTAGTCTGACCTTACCAGAGAAGGCATTACACTAGGGGGTGAGCAGCAGTCTCCCATAATAGTGAGGACCACATCCAGTATGGTTGCACCCCTAGTTGGTGTATTGACTATCTGGTCCAGGGAGTTTGTGTTTTCAAAATCCAGGAATGTCTGTGCATGTATGTTCTGTGTCATATATGATTCCCAGTTAATACTGGGTAATTAAAGTCACCCATGAATATAGTATTGGGTTGGATGGTTAGTGTTTTTAATAAGTTCAAATACATGGTATGGGTTTCCATTATTCAGGATCAAACACGGAACTAAAAGACTCTTGAAACAGGTGGTGTAAGATGGGTATGATGAAAGGTTTTTATGTTCTACATGTTGTTAATATGGATTTTATAGGTGGGGATATGGTGAATAAAGGTTTTTATGTTCTACATGTTGGTAATATGGATTTTATAGGTGGGGATATGGTGAATAAAGGTTTTTATGTTCTACATGTTGGTAATATGGATTTTATAGGTGGGGATATGGTGAATAAAGGTTTTTATGTTCTACATGTTGGTAATATGGATTTTATAGGTGGGGATATGGTGAATGTAAGTGGTAGTTTTTTTATTAAACAGTAATGCAAGGAAAGGGTGAAATTATCTTTTAAAGTTTAAAGTACTTCCTTTTTTGTTGCTTTCACATTTAATCTGATTATTTTATTGTAAATATGTTTGAAAAAGTCTATCATTCTTTGAGAATTAAGTGCTTATTTGTATTTGAATAATAAAGCTGTTGTCAGTATTTCACCTATATCATATGTGTTTTTTTATTTTTTGCTTGCTTGTGATATTACACCAGTATCTTTATCAATATTCTGATTTTATATTATGATATAGATATATAGATATATATATAGATAGATAGATAGATAGATAGATAGATAGATATACACACACACACACACACACACACACACACGTGTGTGTGCAAATCTGTATATCAAGGCATAAAAAATATATATATATATATATATATATATATATATATATAAAAACAGAACTGCACAAGTAGTCATGTGATTATTAGTTTTCTGCATTTGACTCTTTAGTAACTGTTAGAAAAAAGTTTGTTTTATTTTATTTGTGATATAAAGATGAGTTGCATTTAAATTTGGTATTACAACTATATCAGGATATCTGTAGCTGCAAAATCACGAGATTTATCTATAATCTGTCATAATCAGACAATTTAGTTTTGCATTATTATTTCTTGCACATGCTACAGTGTTCCCCTGGTGTAATAGCTGCAAAATTATATGAACTAAGATGCTTTGTTTATGGCTTTTGGGAATAGTAAAGCAGGCATATTACTGGAATGGTAGAATGTACAGACCCCTGTATCATATGAGACAGCACTGTTGTGCATCAAAGAACCAGTGAACTGTTTCTTATCTTAGAATTGGTGCTACTGGTTTGTTTCAGGTAAGAAAAATGAATGCCAAGAAATGCATCATTATCCCTTTTGAGAAAAATGTCATCCCCACTAACTGTCATGTTATTAACAATGTACTAAGCATGTAATCAGTCATGAGAGACTTGGGCACCCGTTTGATAGCAACCTGACGTTTGACCACCACATTGCCTCCGTTGTACAGAAGGCTTTCTACATGGCCCACCTCATAAATAAGGGTATTTCATCCAGAAACAAGGAGGTCATAATGTCCCTGTACTCCTCCCTTATCAGACACATTATCAAGTACAATGCCTCCTACCTTGCCAAGCACATGCAGCAGTTGGAGAGATCACAGAGGTTCCTGACCAGGAAAATCCAGAGTCTCAAACACCTATCCTATACAGATAGGCTAAAAGCCCTGTCCCTCTACTCAGTCTCATACAGACTGCTCAGAGGTGACCTATGTCTGGCATACAATCCCATTTCAGACCCAGCCTTGATGGAGTTGCTGCATATCCATAAGACAAACTCCACTCATGCAACCTGCATGCAAGGCCTTAACCTGGTCTGTGACATTAATAGAACTTGTTGGAGGGATAGATTTGTGTCCCAAAGACTCCCCATCTGTGTAATAGACTCCCTCTCCATGTCAATCAGAGTACCTCTCTAGCTCTCTTTAAGAGGAACCTGGATGACTGGATTGGAAATAGAAAATACACCCCTGGGAGCCCACCTGTATCCCTGCTGGACAGGAGAAACAGGTGCTGACATTGAGGGAACATGGGTGAAATTCTTGGCTAGGCTTATAAGGGCCTCCGGGCCAATAGGCTAGTATCATCCTATGAACCTATGAACCTATAAGTAGCAAAGTGGTATTGTATCCCAACAGAGGGAAGCTGTGGTGAGACCAGCACTAGTAGTAGCCAATTACCCCACAATTCATCATTCTTGACAAAGCCCATTCTTTCTTTCTTTTTTAAGTACTGCTTGATTAGCTACTGTCTAACATAACTTGGGATTATCTCCCTAAATACTTCAGACATAAATCATCAAGGTCTCCTTTAATAGTGTCCCCTCAAGTGTTTGGCAGTGCCCTGTATAGATGCAGGCACCTTGAGTTGGCATTTTTCCTGTAAAAGTACCCTTGAAATACTTAGTTGCAGGTTGTTGCACACAGACCAACTAGTTTGCAAACCAGATACTCCTGACTTTACTCTATATTCTCACCACAACAGTCTAATCATTAAAAAAGGGCCTGCTGCCATGGATATGAACTTTCCCACTATTTCCATTACCAGCTTGATGGATATGAGCATCCTGAGGCAATGCAGAAATTGCTTCATGTTTACTGAAAACTATAAAAGTACTCTTAGTATCATTCAGGTTGTTAGTGGTACACATGCTGTATCCATCACACACAATACGAAGCAGACATATAGACCCCCCCATATGCTGAGGCACTTAAATGTAACCTGCCTAAACACCAAAGACCTCTTAGATGAAGTACACATTACAAATGCACTCAGCAGCCCCAAATGCACTTTTTCAAAACAACACATACATGCACGTCTCATGCAGCCTCTGCATCTAAACCCATAAGGCAAGCCACTTCACAACCCAACATTCTAGTCATTCGAGACCCCATTGTAAGACACACTGGTGTCCCTCTCACCAGGCTGAGTAAGACGAAAGTCATGCTCAGTTGCTTATCAGTGGTCAGAATCCACCACATTACACACACACTCAGGACACTGGACCACAACCACCAGTGTAACTTAGTCATTTTTTATGTGAGTATAAATGACCAGAGATGTACCTTCCTAGACTATATGAAGAAAGACATCCTGGAAGTCTGGGAATATGTGTTCCAGGCTGGTATGATCCTAACACTGAGCAGCATTCTACCTTCTCCAATGATGATGCCACAATATGAACAGAAGACTGAATTTAATAACTGGTTTAGCTTCTAGTGCAATACTTGTCAGCATGGAAGGAGGTGGTCAACAGATCATGCTGCTGTGCCAGGGATGGTCTGCACCTCTCCCATGTACGCTTTTGAATATTAGCTAAAACATTGTCCTCCCCCACAGTGCCTTTTTAGGCAATGCCAAACTGAAAATGCTTCCAACATATCCGCAAATCAAAGCAAAGAAAATCTTAAGATGTTAGTGTTCAGTGTCAGAAGTCTAAACCAGAAACTCGATTCCCTACAAGGCCTCCTCACCCTACAGAATATTGTCATCTGTGCAGTCACTAGGACATAGTTTAAAGCTGTAGCGAGCACCCTCTCAGTGCAAGGCTATAATGCCTTCCACACATTTAGACCAACTAGTACACAGACAGGGACTAAAAGTGGGGGTGTCTCAATTTAAATTAAAAATTAAAATACCTCAAGGCAGGTCAAGTAGGATGATGCACTTGACCTTCTTCATGTTCAGATCACTGTAGACAAAGTCCTATACCACTTACTTGTAAGCTACAGGTCCCTTCTATGACCCAGGAAACCCATAACACTTATTTAAATGTACTAGAAACACTCAGCATACAACCCAATACCATCATCATGGCTGGCTTTAATTACCACACTATTAAATGTGAATCATATATGCCAGAAAACATGCAGGCATGCAGATTTCTGGATTTTGTAAACACAAACTCCCTGGACCAGATTGTCAATATGCCAACCAGGGGTGTAAACGTGCTGGATCTGGTCCTCACTAATATGGGAGAGTACTGCACAACCCCTAGCATAATGTCCTCCTGATAAGGTCAGACCACAAAATGTTCTCCTTTGAAGTAAAAATTAAACCCGGAACCCCAGCTAACCCTGAATTGTTCAGGAAGTACTCTAAGGCTAACTTTCTATTATTAGGTGGTAACCAGACAAACTTTCAAGCCCCAATAAACCTCAAGAACACTGCTACCTACATGGACCTGTTCACAGAAACCCTGTAGAAGCAACAGATCTACCCACCATAACTAAATCAAAAAATAAGCCACCCTGGTAGAATCGCAACATCAGTAGGCTCTAAAACAGAAGGAAGAAAATCATGGCACAATTAGGAGGTGTAGTACCCATCAGACTAAAAGAACACTCATCAAACTAAACAAACATCTCAGAGGACAAATATAAGTCTACCAAAGCAAATTTGAGGTAAATTTAGGTTTATAGGCAAGTATTAAGTTAGCTGCCCTAGTGGACTATTTTAAACCTAGCCAATTTCCCATCGGTGTGAATCAGAGCCTGTATCTTTTGACTGTGAGGTAAGCACATTAGTCATTATGCCAAGCCCTAGCCTCCCAGGTCAAGGACAACTACAAGGCATTATTTATCTATATCTGCAACCTCAAAAGCAATACACAATAGTGTGGATATTTCATTATTAATGGAGCCACCTATACTAAGCCAGAAGATATAGCAAACCTACTCTTTGACAAATTCATGTCTAACTTTACCCCTCTCTCCACCCCAGTATCTCATCATGAAATATCCTCAAATATAACTATCCGAACTATCACTAGGGAACATGTATTCATTGCTGTCTCTCTAAGGCTAAGAACACTGCATTGTTGAACCCAGACAATAGCATAGGCTGCCTCTAAATAGAATGAAGCATGACTTAACAGACCCCCTGGAATCACTATTTAACAATAGCCTCCAAACAGACTTCATGCCTCATGAATGGAGAGCAGCAACCATCATCCCTCTGCACAAAGATGGGCCATCTACATACCCTATAAACTACAGACCCACAAGTCTCACTAGTTGCATATGCAAAGCCGTGCAAAGAATTATCAGGGAAATGATCAATAATGACACAGGAAACCTCGAGACACTGGACTAGACCAGTTTGATTTTGACAAATGCAGGTCATGCCTACTTAAACTGGTGGACATCTTTCAGAAGATCACCAAGGCAATGGACAAGAGCAAAATGCCTACATTGACTTGGCCAAGGCATTTGACACATGACTCCACTTGGGCAACATTTACAAGCTGAAGAGGTTAGGTATAAACCCTTATGTCACCCAATGGATTGTCAGCTGGCTCACAGACAGGATCCAGGAATTTAGAAATGGGGAGTCCATCAGTAGAAAGAGGCCAGTCACCAGCAGAGTCTATCAGGAATCAGTCCTGGGACTGCTCCTTTTTGGAATCTACTTCTAAGATAACTATCATATTTACAGTACACCCCTAATTGTAAACCCAGTAGTTAGGGACACACATAGACAGTAATCTAGACTTTGACCATAAAGGGTCAACAGTAATGAGAAAAGTATTATATGTTGTGCAACTAATAAACATGGGTATGGCATCTAGGTCAAGAAGGTCATTCTTCCAATGTATTTGACGTTCATTAGACCTATCACTGACTACAAAGCCACCTTTGTTATGTACCTAACCAGGCACATCCAAGAACAGCAACATCCACAGAGGTTGCTCACTAAAAGAATGCAGGGTATAATTAACAAATCTTATGCAGACCACCTCAAAGCCCTATCCCTATATTCTGTCTCCTACAGGCTGTTGAGGGGAGATTTATGCCTGGCATACAAGGCATTGTTGGACCACACCATGATGGACCTTTTACATATCCACAAAACAAGCAGCACCAGGACTACACTTCTAAAAATGTAAATCTTGCCTATGATATAAATAAGACCTGCTGGAGAGACAGGTATGTATCCTAGACACTACCCCTTGTCTGGAATAGGCTCCCCATCCATGTGAAGCAGAGTTCCTCCCAAACCCAATTCAAGTGTAACTTGGGCAATTGGGTGGGGAATATGAATTCATTCCTAGCTTGTTGCCTATGTCTCCAATGGACACTGGAAGTCTGTAAATAATTCATCTTCCAAGCCCCCTTTTACATTTACCAAGACTACCAGAACTTGTCAGAGATTTGGGATGCATGGCTAGGCTTAAAAAGTTTCCAGTGGGCGTTAAGCCTTGTACACAACTAAGAACCTATGAATCTATGAACTAGACCTAGTGGAAAATCAAGCAAGCGTTGCTCCTTTGATTACAGCTACAGTCTAGTTCAAAGATTGTATAGCTGCAGCCAAGTGCTTTGATGTAACTCCTTACTCCACTGATGAAAATCAGCAGTATTAAACTGACATTTGACGAGGCCTTATGTGCTTCACACATAATTGTTTTACTGACGTGTTAACCATCTAACATCACAAGGCACAACTGCCTTGGAATACTAAATAAATACAGAATTAAAAGCTTGCCTATGTTAAATTGTAACAATAAGGTGAGTAATTTTCAAAAATATAAGGCCAAGGAAGAGATGTTTTTCTACAATGTGGTAACAGTGTACACTTATCAGTATCCATTTATGCACCAGTTACAGCTTTTTGGGATTTATTTTAGGTATGCAAGAAGGCCTTCATAATTTACCATATGAATTTGTTTTCTTACCTAGAAATTATAATTGTATAATTGGCCTTAAGAAAGATAAGTTGGAAGATTGTAGACTATTACAAATTATTATCACAAACATTTAAAGAGTATATGTGTCTTTATTATTTGGTAGACAGATGAGGGCTTATAACTCATGCAGTTAAATACGCAAACAGACTTGAAAAACAAATCATTGTGGTAAACAACATAAATGATAAAATGTATTTCTTTCTTTATTTATTTATTTATTTATTGAAAGTTGATCCCCTGGAAAGTCTGACTGGGTAGCAGCCCATTTATAGCAGAGGCCCAGTAGAAAAGCTCTAAAGTATTACAAAACATTTTAAGAATAATAATTGTACAGTTTTTAAAAATAATACAAAAAAAACAAGAGCAGTTTAAATAATTATACCAAATTAGACATAACAATATGAAAACATTGGTTAAGAGTAGTTACAAGGTGTAAGACACAGATTTAATGTTGTTGTTGTCTTTCGGCTTTTCCCGGTTAGGGGTCGCCACAGCAGAACTCTGGTCCGCTAATGATTGGCAGTAGATTTTTCACGAACACCGAGGTGCCAGCTCGACGTTCAACCTTGAACGAAGGCACGCCCATTTACGCATGTCTTTTGAATGCCCATCCAACCGCGGGGAGGACATGCAGACTCCACACAGAAGGCACTCCCCACACTCCAGCCGAGAATCTAACCTCTTGCTGTGAGGCAACAACGCTACCGCTGCACCACCGCGGATGTACTAAGACATAGATTTAATAAAGAACTTTTATATAGTTTATAGAGAAATTAAAGGTAAATTAGTATAATACAAAACAGGAATCACAATGAACTGAGACAAAAGCAGGCGTATGATATATTTAGAGAAAAATGTGGAGAGAAATTGATACAAGTATGGAAGTGAGTGAAGAAGGGAGAGTAAGGAGATGTAAGGTATGAATAGGTATTTGTTCACATTTAGGGATATAGTTTGTCTGGGTGTTGAATAAGAACAGAGCTTGCTTATGGCTAGGAAGTCTTTCAGAATGGTTTTGAAGGATAGGAGGGAGGGTATTGACCTGATGGATGCAGGTAAGGAGTTCCAGGCCTTACCAACATGGTTTGAGAACAGTAAATTCCCAGCAGATGTTATAGGTTTGGGGACAGACAGAAGTGTTTGGTCACTGGATCATAATGACTGACTAGGAACATAGTTATGTAGAATGTTTTTGAGTACAAGACAAGCAGATGGATTCTGGATAATTTTATACATGGTAAGAAGCTGTGTATATGTCAGCTGATGGGGTATTTCTAGCCAATTTAGTCTTCTGAGTGCTATACAGTAGTGAGTTCTGAAAGGGCTATCTGTTGCAAATTTAGCAACTTTGCTGTAGTATTGTTCATGTTTTGATTTTTGTGAATCCTGGAGGTTAGTAAGGATGGGAGCACCATAAATAACCATGGGAAGGAGATAAGTAGTGGCAAGTGTAGTTTTAGTTGTATCAGTACGAAAGTTTTTGGCTCTGTAAAGCATCTCTAGTTTTTGAGTTTTTCTTATGCAGTTTTGTATATGCAGGTCGAATGTAAGATTATCATCCACTACCACCCCTAATAGTCTGCTATGAGAAGTGACTTCAATGGTTGTATTATCAAGAGAGAGGGCTTTAAATTTATTTTCACAAGAGAGGGATTTGGATTAAAAGTGGTAGTATGCTTTTTTTTAGGGTTGAGGATGATTTTGAATTATAGAGACATGTTTCAGTAGCTGTTAAAGCTTCATGAGTAATTTTTTGGAGCTGTATCACATTATCAGATGAGCAAATGAGTGCAGAGTCATCTGTGTATTGCATTAGGAAGGCCTGTTGTGTGGATGTCTGGAGGGTTTTGATGAGAATGTTAAAGAGGAGGGGATCAAGGATAGAGCCTTGTGGTACACCGGTGGTGACTAGGAGGTATGGAAGAAGGGTGGAGTGACATTTTACTGACTGATACCTATTGCATAGGTAGCTTTTGAGCCATAGAGAGATGGGCTCACAGAGACCCAATGAAGACATTTGAACTTGAAGTTTGCTGTGACAAACTCTGCCAAAGGCCTTAGACAAGTCTAGAAAGAAGCAGAAGACTAATTTGCTGTAACCCCTAACTTTATTGACGGTATCTATGTAAGTTAAAAGTGTAGTGTTAATACTGTGGGAAGGACAGAAACCATGTTCTGTGGGGAACAGGAGTTCTTCTTGCAGGAGATTGTTTAGTAACTGTTTGAGTACATTTTATAACTATTTTGGAGAAGTAGGATAAGATTGCTATAGTCTAAAGTTAGTAATGTCTGTTGAATTTCTTCCTTTATGCAGAGGGATAATGTGTGACTTTTCCCAGAGAGCACTAAAACTGATGTAGTTCCAGGAATATGATCAGGCTATTAAAGAATCTCTTTATTAATAAAATCAAAAAAAGATTCAACATTAAATAAAATTAGATTAAAAAGCGATTACCTTTATAATGCATTGTCAAAAAAGCAAGTACCAAATGTATTAATTGCTTTGGTATATCAGTTTATGACAAGAAAATGGATATTAGTATAAATGTGACACACTTAAGTCCTATATTTTACAACAATGGATACATTTATGTATCAAGGGTTAAAGGAAAAGTAGCATCTCAAAAGAATATTTTAAATAGCTTGTGTCCGTGGCCAGTGGTAAAGCCCTGGCAACAGTCCAAGTGACCTGAGTTTGACCAGTGGCCTAGGTGTTTGACAGTGTAGGCAGGGAGGATGGGAGACCCTATCCTGGAGGGGCAAGGGAGGGTGGTTTCTGGGAGGTTGGCATAATGGTTAAAGTATTTACCTTACAGACACAAGGTACAAGGTTTGATACTCACGAGGGATAATTGGCTAGGCTTGAAATGGCCCACAAAGGTAGTTAACTTAGCACTAACCTATCATTTGATGAAGGGAACTAAAACCATCCACTTGTCTGAACTACTGGTTCCTCTTTCTACACCCAGGTTGATAGTGAACTGACTTTTGACCACAATGTTGCCTCTGTTGTATGGAAAGCTTTCCACATGGCCCTCCTGGGACAAGGA
The DNA here is from genome assembly GCF_019279795.1 of Protopterus annectens. Taxonomy (NCBI): domain Eukaryota; kingdom Metazoa; phylum Chordata; order Ceratodontiformes; family Protopteridae; genus Protopterus; species Protopterus annectens. Next base: position 1,439,243,961 of record NC_056732.1, read on the forward strand.
AGCCATAACATCCCTGTATTCTCCCCTTATAAGACCCATTATTGAGTATAATGCCCCTTTCAGCATGTACTTCACAAAGCACATGCAGCAGCTGCAGAGACCACAGAGGTTCCTCACCAGGAGAATCCAGGGCCTCAAACATCTACCCTACACAGATAGGCTAAAAGCCCTGTCTCTCTACTCAGTTTCATACAGACTCCTCAGAGGTGAATTCTGTCTGGTATACAAAGCAATCTCAGACCCCAGGCCTTGATGGGACTGCTGCATATCTGCAAGTCAAGCTCCACTCGAGTAACCTGTATGCACAACCTCAACCTGGCTATGACATCAATAGGACTTGTTGGCAGGACAGATTTGTGTCCCAGAGACTCCCCCTTCTGTGGAATAGACTCCCTCTCCATGTCAAGCAGAGTACCTCATTAACCCTTTTTAAGCGCAACATGGATAACTGGATGGGGAACAGAAAATACACCCCTAGGATTCCACCTGTGTCCCTACTGGACAGGCAGGTATTAATTTGTCGGAACATGGGCTAAATTTCTGGCTAGACTTGTAAGGTCCTCAAGGACAATAGCCTAGTAATTTCCTATGATCCCCTCATACTATTCTAATAACAGAGCCTCAGCTGGAGAGTGGAAGCTAATCATGATTTGGGGACCTGGATTAATAATAAGGATGTGAGCATAACTGCCCAAGCCTATGTCAGTTGCACCTGTTGGATTTTGTGGTGGAGAACACATGCACAGACAAAAGAGGAAATTGGCAGCCCTTACAGTGAAGAAATTCCTCATGTCACCACTAGAGGCAAAGTTAGATGAAATAAAGAAAATCTCTCATCACTAGGATGCCAGCTGATTGTCTTCTCTTAGCTTGCCTTAGGACACATGCATTACTCTTTGACAAGTGTACTTCCCCAGTCATACTCCCCACCGGACACTGTCCCCAGAGTCGGTTGTGTCTGGACGCCCTGGCACTTGGTGCCAGAAGCTTGAGCCTACCTTTGTAGTTCACCTAGAACACGGGTCTGCAAACTTCACTATCAAAAGAGACATTTTTGGCCCCTCTCCCACCAAATAAAATTAATCGGGAGCCACAAAACCTATTTGACCTCTAAAATGAAGATAACGTAGCATATAAAGTTTTATACATAGTTATTATACTAAATATAAAAGAACTACGTTTATAAGAGCAATACTTAAAATCCGTCCCTATTTTTCTTCCTTTGTTGGGATTGCTTGATCACTCTCAGTGTGTGTGTGTGTGTGTGTGTGTGTGTGTGTGTGTGTGTGTGTGTGTGTGTGTGTGTGTGTGTGTATGATATCTCTAGACCTCTTAGAACAAGAAATCTGGACAAAGCCATAAATAATGGGGCACAAAGGCCCAAAAATAGGGATGCGTTTTAAATATTGCTCTTACAAACTTAGAAAGCTGAATAACAGATTTTGCATTAGCATTAATTTTCTGAAGGACATGAAGTCTGAAACTCAAATGTCTATTTTTTCTGACTTCAGCCCTCAATGATTTGCCAAAAAAACACAGATTTATGTGAAACAGACCAAAAATATGAGGCAAACGTCAGGACATTCTGCAAAAATCTGCACAGTTGAACGGTAACTGTGTGTGTGTGTGTGTGTGTGTGTGTGTGTGTGTGTGTGTGTGTGTGTGTGTGTGTGTGTGTGTGTGTGTGTGTGTGTGTGTGTGTGTGTGTGTGTGTGTGTGTGTGTGTGTGTGTGGAAAATGCATGTTAATAGAAACCATGTTATTCTAGAAAGCTTCTAAGTTTACAAGAAAAATATTTAACGTCCGTCCCTATTTTTGTTCCTTTGTTTCCCTTTATTTGTGGCTCAGTCCAGATTTCCTGTGGTAAGACTTTGGGAGGTATGAGGGGTATGGAAACCTTTCAGGAGATGCTGCTGCTGCTGTCAGGGGATCACTTGATCACTCTCAGTATGTGTGGAATGCATGGCAACAGAAATGTGTTATTCTAGCAAGTTTATAAGAGCAATATTTAAAGTCTGTTGCTCGATCACTCTCAGAGTCCGTGCATGTGTGTGTGTGTGTGTATGTGTGTGTGTGTGTGTGTGTGTGTGTGTGTGTGTGTGTGTGTGTGTGTGTGTGTGTGTGTGTGTGTGTGTGTGTGTGTGTTTTGTGCAGTAGAGGCCATTATTTTTCAAAGCTACAGGGAGCCACTGCAGAGGGGTGGAAGAGCCACATGCAGCTCCAGAGCTGCAGGTTGTAGACCCCTGACCTAGAAGGACCTGACATCATGGATATGCACTTTCCAAATTTGTCCTTCCCCAGTCTGGTGCATATAAATATCATCAGACAATATAGCAATTGTCTCATGTTTAACCAACAGCATGTGTGATACAGCATGTGAGATATGTAATTATTCACTCTTACTGTAGGCAAAACTCTCACATATAAGTACGCAAAATAACAATCAGGCTGTCAGTAACACACTCTCTACACCCACCACACATAGTATGCACTCGACAGATAGACCAACATACATCATCACATTAGAAACAGTCTTCCTAAACTCTAAAGTCCTCCTAGACACTTGACCCATATCAATTATCCTCAGCAAACCCAAAAGCACTGTAGTGAAACAACACCCAAGAAAATACACACACACATACAGCCACACTCCATGGAGCCTCAGCTATAAAGCCCACATACTACCCAGTACTCTAGTCATAGGAGAATCCATTGTGAGACATGCAGGTGCCCCATTCACAAGGCTAAACAAGGATAAAATGATGGTCACTCGCCTGGATCCACCACGTCACTCATGCACTCAGGTAATTAAACCACAAGTACCAGTATGACTCAGTCATAGTCCATGTGGGTGGTAAATGACTTCAGACATACCTCCCTGTGCTATAAGAAGAGAGACATTATGGAGCTCTTGGACTATGTGCCCAGACTATGAACTTGGTACTGAACAACACATCCACCAAAAGTGATGCCACTATATGAACAGAAGATGTTTGACTTTAATAATTGGCTTAGCTTCTGTGTCATTCAAAGAGGTACAATATTTGTCAGCATGGGATGATATGATCAACATGCCATGTTATTTTGCCAAGGGTGGCCTGCACCTGTCCCCACTAGACTTTTGAATATTAGCTAAAATGATTTCTTCCCCCATAGTGCCTTTTTTAGGCAATGCCAAACTGACAAACTTTTCAGCTTAACAAAATCAACCCAAGAGATTGTAAAGGTGTTACTTCTCAATGCCAGTAAACTAAGTAAGAAACTCTACTCTCTCCAAGCTCCCCTCACCTTGAAGAATGCATGCATCTGTACAAGTGCCAAGACATGGTTTAAAGCCAATTAGAGCACCCCAGAAATGCATGATATAATGCCTTCCACACCTTTAGACTAGCTACTGCACAGGCAGAGACTAAAGGTGAAGGTGTCTTGATCTACTTCAAAACAAACATATCTCAAGGTTGACATGCATGACCTTCTCCATGTCCATATTACCATAGGTAGCCCCATATCGTATCGGACAAGCTATGTGACTCACTCATACTTAGACCTACTAGAAACACTTACCATTCAACATAATACCATATTCATGTGTGACTTTAACTAGTCCTCTATAAACTTTGGATCCTACATGAACCCAAACTGTTAGACCCAGAGATTCCTCGACTTTGTAACAACAAGCACCCTGGACCAGTTCATCCCTCTGCCCAGTAGGGGTGCAAACATTCTGGATCTAGTACTGCTGCAATCTCCCAAGTGGAGTGACCTCTCTGATAAGGTCAAATCATAAAATCCTCCAAACAGGTTCAAATATATGTGAGAGATGCAACTATTTAGCCAAACTGGAGGCTGAGCTCTCTCATCTCAAAACTGGTGTAACCAGTCAAGAGGAGAAGGTAACCTCACACAACACAATTCCAGTATCACATAGTCCCACCACATCAGTGAACCAAACACATAAATACACAAAAACATTCTCGCAGGCTCTAAAAAAAAATCTACCTAAGCAACAGAGACCTCCAAAGCAGACATCCAAGCAAACGCTACCTCAAAACAAAACACATACAACACATAGCCCACAAAGTCAGTGTGCCAAGCAGCCACAGCCCTTAAGGCTGAATAACACACCTGATACTCTTGTAATAGGTGACTCTATTGTCAGACACACTGACGTCCTGCTCACCAGGCTGAATAAAGAGAAGGTCATGGTGAGCTGCCTGTTGGGTGCTAGGATATGCCACATAACGCAAACACTCAGGTCACTCCAAAGCAAATACAAATATGACTCAGTCATTGTACATGCTGGTGTGAATGACCTGAGATGTACCTCCCTGGACAACATGAAAAGAGACATAGAGGAGCTCTCTGATCATGTACCCCAGGCTGGTATGACCCTGACCTTGAGCAGAATCTTACCCTCACCTAGAATGATGCCACAGTACAAAGGCAAAATGATCGATTTTAACAATTGGCTAAAATTTTGGTGTCATTCAAAGGGGATCCAGTGTCTGTCAGCCTGGGATGACATGATTGACAAGCCACGTTGCTTCGCTAGGGATGGCTTGCACCTGTCACCACTGGGCTTTCGGATATTGGCAAAGGCTCTTGCCACCCCCATAGTGCCTTTTTTAGGCAAGGCTCAAAAGTCAAACCCACCCCCATAGACAGCACAAGGAACAAGAAACTAAGGGTAATGCTGCTTAACGCCAGAAGTCTTAACCTCAAGATGCACGCACTCGAAGCTCTCCTCAGTATGGAGAACATCGATATCTGTGCAGTGACAGAAACCTGGTTCAAGGCTCCAGAGAGCACCCCAGCACTACCAGGTTATACCTCATATCATGCTTTTCGCCCCAAAACCCAGACCGAACCACAAAAGGAGGGGAGTTTCCATATTTATCAAGGATATCCACACCTCCAGGTTAGTGGCATTGCACGAAGTATCGGAGACCATCCATGTGCAACTAACAGTGGGCAAGACTGCTTTTCAGTTTATAGCATCCTACAGACCACCCTCTCAAAGTCAGGAATCCCACTCGGCTTTCCTGAAAACATTGGAGAACATGAAGATCTCTCCGAACACCATTATATTGGGTGACTTCAACTACCTAAACATTGACTGGAGGCTCTACTCAAGCCCCAGCACCTTAGCCCAAAGGTTCCTGGAAATTATAAACTCAAATGCTATGGAACAACTAGTCACCACTCCCACAAGAGGGGACAACATACTAGACCTGATCATTACCAACATGGGGACTCTATGCTCCACACCAGAAGTATATCCCTCATTGGTAAGATCAGACCATAAATTAATTTTACTGGATGTCCACATCCCAACCCCACCCCCAGCCCAGAAAACCACACTGAAAAACTTCTCAAAAGCGAACTTCTCACTTCTCAAAACTGAAGTGGAATCCTTCAAGGCCCCAGGGGCAGTGGAAACTACGGCCCAAACTGCAGAATCCTATATAAATGCATTCTACGGACATCTCCAGGAATGCATGGATCATGCTATCCCAAACAAAACCAAGACCCAATCATCCAAAGGCAGGCGTCCAGTCTGGTGGACCCCTGCCATAAATAAACTGTACAACAGAAGGAGGAAGCTACTACATGATAGAGCAAAATCCCTAATAGGGAAGGCATCTCTGATCAGTACTAGCAAAAAATTACGATCCCTCATAAAATCCTCCAAGGCCAGCTTCGAGAGAAAAATTGCACAGGACACCAAAGACAATCATAAGGCTTTTTTCAGTTATGTTAGGAACCTGGGATGCAACTCCCAGACTGGTTCTGAGTTAATTCTAAACGACAAAAAATACACTGAACCCACAGACATCGCCAATATCCTGGCAGACAGGTTCAGTGCTAACTTCTCCACCCCCAAAGAGCAAGTATCTATCCCGGCCAGAGGGCTGCCTCCCAAACATCTCTGATGCTCAGGTGAAGGCTGCCCTCTCCAAAGCAAAAAACACTGCTTCCATGGGACCAAATGGCATCCCAGGTTGTGTCCTACATGAACTCCAAGAGGAACTAATCCCCAATAAAATAGCTATACAATCTCAGCCTCACTACAGGATATGTGCCCACAGAATGGCGTACAGCAACAGTGGTCCCACTCCACAAAGGTGGAGCCTCTACGGACCCTGGAAACTATCGCCCCATAAGCCTGACTAGCTTAGTCTGCAAGGCTATGGAGAGGATCATCATGGAGCTCATAAACAAAGACATTGGGGACCTACAGACACTAGATCCTACCCAGTTCGGCTTTGTCAAGGGCAAATCCTGCCTTTTGAACCTGGTTGACTTCTTTGAAACAGTCACCAAAGCCATAGATGAAGGGAAGATAGTCCACACAGCCTATCTGGACCTTGCAAAGGCATTTGACACAATACCCCACTCTGGCATCATAGATAAGCTATCCAGCTTAAATATAAACCCCTATGTCACAAGATGGGTCGCAAACTGACTCAAAGACAGAACCCACAGAGTGAGAGTTGCTGGAGCCATGTCAGACTCGAAACCGGTCACAAGTGGCATCCCACAGGGTTCTGTCCTGGGACCACTCTTGTTCGGTATATACTTTTCCAAGGTACAGGCAAACGTGGGAGGACTATGGCTCACCAAGTTCGCAGACGACTGCAAACTGGGCGCCATAATTGACTCTCCAGCTGACACAAACATCCTTCAAAAAGGTCTCACAGAGACAGATAACTGGTGCCAGCGCCATGGTTTAAAGCTAAATGCCAAAAAATGTATAGTCATACCCTTTGGCAAAAACAATGTGTCCACAGATTTCTACATAGGCGGAAACCCATTAAGTACAGAGAAAGTTATTAGGGACCTGGGGACCCAAGTTGATAGCAATCTCTCCTTTGAAAACCACATTGCCAAATTGGTTAGAAAGACCTTCTACATAGCCCACCTCATCACGAAGGGTTTCACATCTAGATCAAGAGAGATAATCATGCCCTTTTATTCATCCCTCATCAGGCCTGTCATAGAATACAATGCCCCTTTTGGGATGTACCTTACCCGACACCTGCAGCAATTAGAAAGACCCCAAAAGTATCTCACCAAGAGGATCAAGGGTCTCAAACAGATGCCATATGCTGCTCGGTTAAAAAAACTCTAGCTCTACTCAGTTGCATACCACCTACTTCGAGGCGATCTATGCCTGACATACAAAGCTATGTCAAATCCAGAATTAATGGACATGCTCCACCTCAGTAAATCTAAATCCAGAACACAGAAGGACTGTGGCTGACCAAGTTTGCAGATGACTGCAAACTGGGTGCCATAATCGATACTCCAGCCGACACAAGCATCCTCCAAAAGGGCCTCATAGAAACAGACAACTGGTGCCAGAGCCATGGCCTCAAGCTAAATGCCAAAAAGTGTATAGTCATCCCCTTTGGCAAAAACAAAGTGCCCACAAATTACCACATAGGTGGTAATCCATTAAGTACAGAAGAAGTAATTAGGGACCTGGGGACCTCACCAAGAGGATCAAAGGGCTCAAACAGATGCCTTATGCTGCCCGGTTAAAGAAACTCCAGCTCTACTCAGTGGCATACCGCCTGCTCAGAGGCGATCTGTGCCTGATGTATAAAGCCATGTCCAACCCGGAATTAATGGACATGCTGCACCTCAGAAAATCCAAATCCCATTGAGCTACTTGCTCGAGAGACTTGAACCTCAGCACTGAAATAAATAGGACATGCTGGAGGGACAGATTCATAACCCAGAGGCTCCCTTCACTCTGGAATAAAATCCCAGTCCAGGTTAAGCAGAGTCCCTCATTGGCTCTCTTCAAGAGGAATCTTGATGAGTGGACGGGAGATCGTAGGTTTACCCTGGGTATCACTTCAGTGTCACTGTTAGACAGAGGCACAGTATACTAACCTCAAAAAAAGGGCATAGCAAAATTATTTTAAAATGGGCGGCAAAAGCCAAACACACTCTGGCTAGGCTTATAAATGCACTTGGGCAGATAGCCTAGTATGAACCTATGAACCTAACCTATGAACCTATGACAGTATTATGAAGGTTAGAAACAGGTTTTGGTGGACTTAGGTAGCTTCATCATTGAAATGGCTGATAAGTAATGCAGGTTTGAAAACAGAGATTTCCTACTTCACCAGTTGCCACCCCCCTAGTGCCTTTTTTAGGCAAGACTCAAAAGTCAAACCCACCTCCATAGACAGCACAAGGAACAAGAAACTAAGGGTAATGCTGCTAAACACCAGAAGTCTTAACCTCAAGATGCACGCACTCGAAGCTCTCCTCGGTATGGAGAACATCGATATCTGTGCAGTGACAGAAACCTGGTTCAAGGCTCCAGAGAGCACCCCAGCACTACCAGGTTATACCTCATATCATGCTTTTCGGCCCCAAAACCCAGACCGAACCACAAAAGGAGGGGAGTTTCCATATTTATCAAGGATATCCACACCTCCAGGTTAGTGGCATTGCAAGTATTGGAGATCATCCATGTGCAACTAACAGTGGGCAAGACTGCTTTTCAGTTTATAGCATCCTACAGACCACCCTCTCAAAGTCAGGAATCCCACTCGGCTTTCCTGAAAACATTGGAGAACATGAAGATCTCTCGAACACCATTATATTGGTGACTTCAACTACCCAAACATAGACTGGGAGCACTACTCAAGCCCCAGCACCTTAGCCCAAAGGTTCCTGGAAATTATAAACTCCAATGCTATGGAACAACTAGTCACCGCTCCCACAAGAGGGATAACATACTAGACCTGATCATTACCAACATGGGTACTCTATGCTCCATACCAGAAGTATATCCCTCATTCGTAAGATCAGACCATAAATTAATTTCACTGGATATCCACATCCCGACCCCACCCCCAACCCAGAAAACCACAGTGACAAACTTCTCAAAAGTGAACTTCTCACTTCTCAAAACCGAAGTGGAATCCTTCAAGGCCCCAGAACCAGTGGAAACTACGGCCCAAACTGCAGAATCCTATATAAACGCATTCTACGGACATCTCCAGGAATGCATGGATCATGCTATCCCAAACAAAACCAAGACCCAATCATCCAAAGGCAGGCATCCAGTCTGGTGGACCCCAGCCATAAATAAACTGTACAACAAAAGGAGGAAGCTACTACATGATAGAGCAAAATCCCTAATAGGGAAGGCAGCTCTGATCAGTACTAGCAAAAAATTATGATCCCTCATAAAATCCTCCAAGGCCAGCTTGAGAGAAAAATTGCACAGGACACTAAAGACAATCATAAGGCTTTTTTCAGTTATGTTAGGAACCTGGGATGCAACTCCCAGACTTGTTCTGAGTTGATTCTAAATGACAAAAAAATACCCTGAACCCACAGACATCGCCAATATCCTGGCAGACAGGTTCAGTGCAAACTTCTCCTCCCCCTCCCCCCCAAAAGAGCAAGTATCTATCCCGGCAGAGGGCTGCCTCCCAAACATCTCTGATGCTCAGGTGAAGGCTGCCCTCTCCAAAGCAAAAAACACTGCTTCCATGGGACCAGATGGCGTCCCGGGTTGCATCCTACATGAGCTCCAAGAAGAACTAACCCCTCAAATAAAACAGCTGTACAATCTCAGCCTCACTACAGGATATGTGCCCACAGAATGGCGTACAGCAACAGTGGTCCCACTCCACAAAGGTGGAGCCTCTATGGACCCTGGAAACTATCGCCCCATAAGCCTGACTAGCCTAGTCTGCAAGGCTATGGAGAGGATCATCATGGAGCTCATAAACAAAGGCATTGGGGACATACAGACACTAGATCCTACCCAATTCGGCTTTGTCAAGGGCAGATCCTGCCTTTTGAACCTGGTCGACTTCTTTGAAACAGTCACCAAAGCCATAGATGAAGGGAAGGTAGTCCACACAGCCTATCTGGACCTAGCAAAGGCATTTGACACAATACCCCACTCGGGCATCATAGATAAGCTATCCAGCTTAAATATAAACCCCTATGTTATAAGATGGGTCGCAAACTGGCTCAAAGACGGAACCCACAGAGTGAGAGTTACTGGAGCCATGTCGGTCTCGAAACTGGTCACAAGTGGCATCCCACAAAGTTCTGTCCTGGGACCGCTCTTGTTCGGTATATACTTTTCCGAGGTACAGGCCAATGTGGAAGGACTATGGCTCACCAAGTTCGCAGATGACTGCAAACTGGGCGCCATAATCGACTCTCCAGCTGACACAAACATCCTTCAAAAAGGTCTCACAGAGATGGATAACTGGTGCCAGAGCCATGGTCTAAAGCTTAATGCCAAAAAGTGTATAGTCATACCCTTTGGCAAAAACAATGTGCCCACAAATTACCACATAGGCGGTAACCCATTAAGTACAGAGAAAGTAATTAGGGATCTGGGGACCCAAGTTGATAGCAATCTCTCCTTTGACAACCACATTGCCAAAGTGGTTAGAAAGACCTTCTACATAGCCCAACTCATCATGAAAGGATTCACACCTAGATCAAGAGAGGTAATCATGCCCCTTTATTCATCCCTCATCAGGCCTATCATAGAATATAATGCCCCTTTTGGGATGTACCTTACCCGACACCTGCAGCAATTAGAAAGACCCCAAAAGTACCTCACCAAGAGGATCAAGGGACTCAAGCAGATGCCATATGCTGCTCGGTTGAAAAAACTCCAGCTCTACTCAGTTGCATAATGCCTACTTCGAGGCAATCTATGCCTGACATATAAAGCTATGTCCAATCCAGAATTAATGGACATGCTCCACCTCAGTAAATCTAAATCCCTTAGAGCCACACGCTCGAGGGACTTGAACCTCAGCACAGAAATAAACAGAACTTGCTGGAGGGGCAGATTCATAACCCAGAGGCTCCCTTCACTCTGGAATAGAATTCCAATTCATGTTAGGCAGAGCACCTCACTGAATCTCTTCAAGAAGAATCTTGATGAGTGGATGGGGGATCGTAGGTTTGTCCCGGGGATTACTTCCGTGTCACTATTAGATGGAGGCACAGTAAACTAAACCTTAAAAAGGGCACAGTATACTCAAATCAAGGGGTGGCGTAAGCCAAACAAAATCGGGCTAGGCTTGTAATTGCCCCAGGGCAGATAGCCTAGTATGAACCTATGAACCTATGAACCTATGGAAGGAACACGTTTGCAGTAGAATGGGGCTCGCTTAACTGACAGGAGATGCTGGCGGCAAAAGGGGAAACCTGTTTTTGAACCTTATCTTATGAGCTGTTTCAATGATAAACCTTCCTAAAAGTACAAAAACATTACAGAACACATGTCTCTAACCTTCATAACACTGCAGTGCTACTATTTGACCTAAACAGAAGCAACCAGCATTAGCGCAAAAATCTGGTTGCGATAATACGTAAGTACCCTTTCCTTGTTACCTGCCTTAATGCTTCACACCCTGTTTCAGTCCCAGAATCCAAGATTCATCCCAGATCCCACCTGGACACATTTCATTTCCTGGATTTTCAAGCGTTCTTTTTATCTGTTTCATTTTATTTTTCACATTGCCAAACATGAAGTCAGACACAGATGGTCATCAAAATACACAGCAGCACTTGCCCAGTGCCAACCAATATGACAAATCCTCATGTAAAATATATATATTTTTCACAATAGCAATGATTGGGAAGGCACAGTGCATCATATGTTTTCCAGAACTGTGATATCCCCTAGCTCAGCTGTGGACTGGTGCCCTCTTAAATGGCAACTCTGGTGTCCAATCAGAAACCCCGTGAGCAAAACTAAACATCTTTACAATCAAAATGAGGTTCTTAGATGGAATTCCTGCCATTTTTATCCACTGACAGTAAGTTGTTCTAAGCATTCTGAGTTTGATTTGGCATATTTGTCTTTGACAATACAATACTTTCCAATGACAGAACTGCTCCAGCCACTTAAATTGTATAATTTCTATAATTTAAGAGGACTGTTCCCTGAACTCTGCATTCACAAATTAGACTGAGATTATGGGCTATTAAAGGAACAGTGACTTCAAAACTGCTGCCAGTGCGTGATGGCAGATGCTGCACTTCTTTTCAGGAGTCTCCTAAAAATGTAAACTTATCAAAATTCATCACTGCAGATTTGCCATGATGAGAAGCATCTTGCAACAAAACAGAACTCCAGAACTAAGCTACCGTAACTGATTAATAAGGCTTGAAACTAGAATATGCGAGGTCCCTTTTCAAAAGTCAGTAAAACTCTTGTCTAAAGTAAAACTAAAACTGGGGGCATAATTGAATGACTGAGTCCCAGACACATCGCAGAAGACAAATACCCAGCTGAATTAGGTAACCGTATCTCCAGTGGACTTCCAGACCTACAGATCTCCAGCTTTCCACAGTGATAGACTCTTTACTATCACTTGCTGAACAATATTGCCCTCTAGTGGATACTAGTGACACTTTCGGTTTGTCTTGCTCCAACTCACACATACATATATACTCACACAGACATAAACTTGTGTATTATTTATGACAGATGGTCAGGCATTTAGCACACATCATTATTTGATTTACTATAAAGAAGGAATCATCAGATCTTGAGTTTTCTAAATAGACTGTCACTGTGTTGCTCATCAAGAAATCAGAACAATTGCAAAATTCATACATTAACATATGTGTAGTAATGTTTATGCTTTATACAAGGAAAGCATTGACTCAGACTATCTAGCTTTCATCTTTTTAAAATGCCTCACATTTTCAAGTCCAACTCAAAACATTTAAATCAGCATATAATCCAATTATCGTGTCAAAAGTGCACATCATTTGACAAACAACAGTCTGCTTTCAAAATCTCCTCTTTCAACGTCTACAGATTTCCTTTCTAGAAACATGTATCGTCTCTGAAGTTCATTAGATGTTACAAAATAATTACAACAATAAAGTTGAAAACAGGAAAATAGAACCTCCAAACATCAGCAGGTCTTATGATGCAAATAGCAGCAAGGTCATGACCTAAATGACCTAAATTATGGAATAGATAAGGCTTCACAGTAGAAGAGGGTGGTTTATTTAACGTCACGCCCTCATGAATTAAAAGAAGGGCTTGCAAATTTATTTATGGTCCAGAAGTAAAATGCTCAGATATAGATAAATAAAACTGGTGTCTGTCACATTACTATTGAGTCAGACTTAAATAGAATATCCCCCGGATTCACGAAACCTCCGTGTAAGACTTAATATGTCTTACTCGGAGGCTGCAGTTGAACGGTATGACGTCAGCGTGCCATGAATATTCATGAGGGCACGCTGACTCATCCGTAACACTTACACGGACTGAGTAGGCAAGCAGGGGGTGTGTCCGACTGCCGAGCAGTCTAAAAGTCCACGCCCCTGCAAGGTTATAAAAAGCATAATGTCAACAGACAAGAGCGAGTTTGCTCAAATGTACTTGCACCCAACACTACACTCTCTGACACTGTAAACCCCCATCACAGTTATAAAACGTAAAATATTAATTTAATTTTTTTTAAATCCACGATATAGCTGCCCGTATTTGCGCTTGTTTGCGCGGGTGTGCCCATTGCTTAACCACAGTAAGCAATTGTGACATTGAAGAGCATATAAGAACTACTTATGCAAATTAATCCAAATAGCAAGTATGCCCAAAGAGAAGGCATTCATGGTTCGAGTCCCACCACTCCCGTTCTTATTTATGTTTTAAATCAGTATTTGAAATAATACCAGACATATATGATTAAAATTTTATTAAAAGCAGTGACATGGCCAATGTATCAGTGAACAAAATATATATTGTTAAAGGACCCAGATATATAATAGCCTGCTGTTAAGCAACATTTTACCCATCTAAACAGAGGTGCCCATAGCTTAATAGCGCTTTACCCAGCTAAACAGAGTTGCACATAGTTTAATAGCGCTTCACCCAGCTAAACAGAGTTGCCCATATTGTAATAGCGCTTTACCCAGCGCAATAGAGATGCCCAAAGTTTAAAAGTGCTTTACCCAGCACAATATGTTTGCGCGGACGCGTGCCAACCAGGGCACCGTAGGGCACCGGGGAGCAACGTAGAGCTAAGTTGCTTAAACACAGCCACACCCCCTAGCCTGTCTAGACAGTATTAAAATAAAAGAATGACAGGGTTCGAACCCAGGACCCTTTGCATCGTAATCAAAGTACAGAACCACTAAGCCATAACAACATAGGGGAAGCAGCCACTATTAACATTCATAAACTTATGAATGGTAGTTTAACCATTACTAAGCAGGTCAGCAGTCAGCCAAGAATTTTACAAAACGGCCAGTCACAAAAAAGTGAGGGAAATGCGGCATATTTAAGCCCCATAGGCGGGAATACTTGCCATAACTGATTGTAGCTCACATTTGCAGTCAGAATGGCAGGTGCAGGAGAGGGTTCATGCTTCCGAGCGCAATGTTGGGGCATCGAGGAGTCCAAATACATGGTTTGGCTCCTTGTCCACCATCACGAGTCAAGACTCCTGCAGGGCCAGTTCCAAGGGACGGAGTACAAGGCAGAGGCTTGGAACCGGTTAGCTCATGACCTCACCAGTGCCACAGGCGTTCCGTGGACTGGTGAGCAGGTCCGTCACCACCATGCAGACCTGAAGAGATGAAAGCAGGACCGCCTGAACCAGTGGATACAGGAGGCCTGTGGGATGCAGAATGCCCCACAACTGAGTATGTAGCCATGGAACGCAGTATGTAAGAATTGATAATGGAGTATGTATAATGGATAGGTATGTCTCAATATCTCTTCATTTACTTTACAGCTGCAGGTGACCATGCTGCGAATCAGCAAGCCTATGCTGATAGAGTGCGCCACCAAGCAGGTTAGTGATTATTCTGCATGTATTGTTATATAAAATATGGGAGGCAGCATGAAAGGAAGTGTTGTAGTCCAATAAAACAGCCATAGAATTGCCTGAATAAGTCCTCTGCATGTACTGTCAGATAAAAACATCAGAGAGGCAGAAAAAGAGTGTAGTAACCCATTAAGAAAGGTAACATATGTCTGGAATAATATCCCTGCAGGCACTGTCATATAACATAAGTGAGTGAGCCTGCAAAAAGATTGTTCTAACCTATTAATAAAGGCATAATATATCTTGAACATGTCTGCCATAAACACCATTAAAACAAATAAAGGATTGAGCCTGTGGAAAAGTGTGCAATATCATTAATAAAGGTCTAAAACCCAGAGTGTGTCTGTGTCACAGAGTCTGAAATGTTGTTGTACCTTTGCATTATACAAACAGTACTGTTTGAAATTGTGCTGGCAACCCAGAGTTATGCAGTCCCATATAAAGTGGGTGATGTAAGTGCTAGTAGCTGTGAAACATATATACAGTCCACAATAGTCAGTTACTGGCTGGCATGAATAAGTAAACCTGGCACACGTGTAGCATGTAATTATTCACCAGAAATGTGAGTGTGTGTCAAGAAATGCAGGGTTCTGTACAAATCGAAGTGAAAATGTCATGTGAAAACATCCAAGATATATAGATAAAGAAATATAAATGCAAACAAGAAATATATAGCAGTAACGTCTGCATCCTGGACAGTTAGTATGTCAGATATAGGTCAGGCATATATTGAACTAGCCAAACCCATGACACAACCTAATGTGTGGTGGCAAGTGTAATAATACAGGTAGGGGATATACACTTGCAGTCACTGGGAATGTAGTGTAGACTAAAAGGTCATTATAAGATGTTAACTGAGGTTTTTTCTACACCCTGACGTATGTGCATAAACCATGCAATTCCACACCTCAATGGGTATGTGCAACCTTAAATATTTGTTGGGACATATGTCCTATTTTATAAATATATGCATTGATGTTGATGTATGTGCCCTGTTCAAACACCACATTCATGGTGGCCTGTTGCTACCAAACATCCCTGCATGCAGTTGGAATATCCACTGTCATTCAATATATGCATGTGTTATGCTTGCTGTTCAACTGTTGGAACCTTGGCGTGTTGGGTTAATGGGAATATTACTGCATGCTGTTACAACTAATCTGGAATGCTGTTGTTTATGTTGTAATTAAATACACCTAATCACAGAACGTATGAGAAGGCTGGTCCCAGCAGACCCACCTGTCCCTCCTCAGTTGGCGAGTGCACCTGGCACCAGCATCTCCGGTGAGCTCTCCTCCTCCATTGGTCCTGTGTCAACTTCGGGTGGAAGCCCTGCAGGGGATGGGGCTCATCCCCCCCCATGCAAGCATGGGCAGAGAAGTGCCACCTGTCACCCTTCGAAGGGTCCAGGCTATGGTGCGTAGGGAGATCCAGCATTCAGTCGCTGATCCCCTACTCCAGCTTGAGGCGAGAGTGGCGTGTCTCTTGGGTGAGCATGCCTGTCCTACTCAGCCCCCAGCACAGCCACCCTCGGGGCTGTGAAGGTGCAGTGGTGACTGCCCATGGGTAGGGATCTCAGTTCCACTGTTACCATCTGTGGGCTCATGGGCTTGCGATTTCCAAACAACCTTCCCCGTCAATTGTGTTCACCCACCCCATGTGTCAAACTCTGCCCCTGTATGCGTCTTATTTGTCTTGTCTGTTTACCTCCCCAACCTACCTCCCCAAATATACCTACATCCTCTACCTCACATTCCACTCTCACCTGAAAAAAAAACAAAAAATAAGGGCAATCTGTTCCCACAAAAAAATTACGCCCCATACATAGCTGCCCAGTTCGCACACATGTCCACTGGACATGTAAACTGATTATTCTAATTGGCAGTACAACATATTTTGTTGTCCTCACCCCTCTCTCAGTGGTGGAAGGTTTCAAATTTCACACCAAATTACAAACATATGCACAGCTGTTGCTGGTAAAGAAATGGGCAGCTATGGACCTTCCCTACACCCATCCTGCACACCCCGAGCTGGTTTCCCTACTGTCTTTCCCTCTTTGTGCCCCCTTTTTCACCACATTCCTATCTCCCCATTTTCTTTTCTTTAAAAGAAATTAGCGCAGGGGTTAGCGGGAGTAAGCACTTTTAAGCAGTAGTTAGCGGGGGTGCGTGAGTGTGAGCTTGTGTGCGCTTAGCCAAGCATTGCTAAGCATCGCGCAAACCAGCGCAAACCCACTTACAACTGCTTAAAAGTGCCTTAGTCACTCTGTATGACAAGGCCCTTGTACTGTTCAGCAGCAAAATAAAATACCCTTGTTAGTCTCAAACCCAGGACCTTGGACTCACCAGTCTGCATGAAGTACCACTACACCACAGCAGATATACAATAACTTAGTGCTGAAAGCAATATATCATGCATTACCATGAGTGAATGTAAAGGGAAAATAGGAATGGCATACCACAAATCTTGTTCTGTGGGCCTTAACCAGTAGGTGTTGTTGAATTGCATGACATGACTGTGAAAAGAGAATCAGCCATTCTAGTAGGGAATAAGGTTGCAGTAGCAGCTTACAAAGCCCACACACTATAATAGCAGGATAAACACTGGCATATTTGCATAGGTCACAGGCCAGACCTCCCAACAGTGACTGCTCTACAGTGATGACCCTGATTTGTAAACAAATGTTAGCTGTGCCCCTCTGACTCCCTGTGAAATGTACTAACAGTAGGCAGAAAAGTGTTGAATCTCACTTAATGACAAATGTCAATAAGTGAGAGTAGACACCGCTTGCACGTCAGAAAAGGTGTAGTAATAGATATGCTCTGAATCCCCCAAAGTCTGAACTGCAAAATGTCTGAACTATATGACAAGTGTATTCCAGTTATATGTACCTTTCCCTGAGGCTGTTCAAATATATAAGTGAGAGTATCTGAGACCTGGAAGAGTCAAAAACACACAGGCATATCAGCTTGTCTGCTGTTACACACTCTGCAAATAACTGTAGAATGAATCCCACAAGCATGCCCTTATGTAGAAGTACAACACAGAAATATCAAAGGATGTAGCCATGTACTGCTAGCAACCACCTGTGACAATGCCATTGTTCAGGTGCTGAAAACACTGCTGTGGTGCACAGTCAAAGAATACTAGGCTGACCTCTGTCTACCATCTGGATATGTCCACAGGTGGGAGCTACTCAGACAGACTACAAGCCTTCATAGACTTACAGGTACACAGCAACTCTGCATGTTCAGTAAGATAAACATCACACGATAATAAATAATGCACTCTGCAGTTCAGCACCCCTACTCAAAGGTATTATATACCCGTGTAGTCAGGCACAACCAAGGGTGTAGGCTGGCATACACAGTACAGAAATATGTCCAGTTGTCCTGAGCAGACTGTGCTAATGTCAACACAAACAAACCACAAACTGTTCAGAAGTGAGTAACGTACTAATGACAGTATAGCAGTTCACAAACAGTGCATGTGCCTGATATTCATAACTGGTAGTACAACATACTTAGTTGTCCTCACCCCTCTCTCAGGGGTGGAAAGTTTCAAATATCCCACCTAATGTATTGCATATGCACAGCTGTTGCTGGTAAAGAAATGGGCAGCTATGGACCTTCTCCACACCCATCATGTACATCCCAAGCTGGTTTCCCTACTGTTTTCCCCTCTTTGTGCACCCATTATCACCACATTCCTATCTCCCCATTTACTATTCTGTCAAAGAAATGAGTGCGAGGTTAGCGGGAGTGAGCACTTGTAAACAGTAGTAAGCGTGTTTGCACCAGTGTGCGCATGTGTGCGCTTAGCATTGCTAAGATATGATAAGCTACGCCAAGCTTAGCTTAGTATTGCTAACATAAAATAAGCTAAGCTAAGCTTAGCTTAGCATTGCTAAGCATCGCGCCAACCTGCGCAAACCTGCTTACAACTGCTTAAAAGTGCCTTAGACACTCTGTATGACAAGGCCCTTGTACTGCTCAGCAGCAAAATAAAATACCCTTGTCAGTCTCAAACCCCACACCTTTGACACACCAGTGTGCATGATGTACCACAAGCCACAGCAGATATACAATAACTTGGTGCTGAAAGAAATATAACATGCATTACAAGGAGTGAATGTAAAGGGAAAATAGGAAAGCCATAGGAATACATTGCAATAAAGAAATATAACATGCATTACAAGGAGTGAATATAAAGGGAAAATAGGAAAGTCATAGGAATACATTGCAATAACTACTGTAGTATGCCAGTTAATTCCCTAATTCCAAAAGAAAGTACATACTCCCATGTATCCAGTGTTAGCATTAGGAGGTGTGAGTAAACTTACACATCAAGAAGAGTGTACTGGAAGAAGCAACAGTCAGGTTTCAGTACAACATGCATTTCACTGGCTACAACCCAGCTTCAGATATGAGACATATACCAACCTTCTGACTGACACAACAGTGTCCACAGCAAACAAGCATGGTCCCCACCTTGCAAAACTGAAAGGCCTATGCCTACCTAACCTATCATTTTATAGCAGTGTCCTGAAATCACAATGAGAACTGCAATTACCACACAGCAGGCTGCATGCAATTACTAAATGGTGGGCACCAATTGGTGCAGAGGCCATCACATGCACATGTGCAGATACCTACAAAATCAGCCTGTACTTGCTGTCCACAAATGCAATCATATCATTGCAGCAACTGGAGAGAGAGAGAGAGCGAGAGAGTCAGACAGACAGACAGAGACAGACAGACAGACAAACAAACAGAGGCAGTTGGAGACACCAAACCAAAAAAAAAAAATAAAAATAAAACACGTCAACAGGTACAACAGACAGAGGTGAGAAATACAAAGGTAAGGTATGTAACAAAGATGTATTTGCTTGCATCCGAATAATGTGTCTGAAGGGTACTCCACATACTGTGAACCCTTCATATGTGGTAGCAGTCCATATCTATATGTATATGCATATGTGCATAGTGCAAGGGACATACTGAAACTGTTAGTGAAGGCTGGACATATATATGTAGTTGAAGGTTGCCATGTGCACATATCTATGTAGGTTGTAGTGTGTGGCATTGAAAACAGCAAGCAGTGCAGGTATATGCCATGTGGTGGTTAAATGCTGTGGGACTGAGTTACAGGCAGTGAGGTCTGCTACAGCTATATGGCCTGAGGATAGCAAAATGCATTCTGCACAACACTGTGCAATATTATTACATAATTGTATGTCTCACAACTGTTTCATAATTGATATTCCCACCATGAAAGGTGGGCAGTATATGTGCCTATATGTACATGTATATGTACAGCAATGGATGTTTACAAGTGTGTGTGTGTGTGTGTGTGTGTGTGTATATATATATATATATATATATATATATATATATATATATATATATATATATATATATATATATATATATATATATATATATATATATATATATATATATATATATATATATATATATATATATATATATATATATATATATATATATATATATATATATATATATATATATATATATATATATATATATATATATATATATATATATATATATATATATGTATATATATATATATATGTGTATATATATATATATATATATATATATATATATATATATATATATACACATGTATACATATATGGATATATATATAAATATATAGATATGTAGATATGTAGATATATAGATATATGCATATATAGATATATATAGATATATATATATATACAGATATATAGAGAGAGATATATAGATATATACAGATATATATGGATATATATGGATAGATATAGATATGTATATATATATATATATATATATATATATATATATATATATATATATATATATATATAGTGAGAGAGGGAGACACAGGGTCAGACGTATTGCAACAGGTGCCTGGTGACCAAGGCATGGACTGAACACCAGTGTTGATACTGCAGTGCCATACCCCATTCCAAAACACTTTACCCACTAACTACCAGATAGGTCGTTGCCTGCCTAACACTGAAGGTGTCAGAAGGGAACATGGGACACAGGTGGACAGTAGCCTCCCCTTTGATATTCACAGTGCCACACTAGTCTTGTAATCTGTCTACGTTGTACATGTCATCACAAATGTTGTGTCATGTACAGAAATATAGGTCAGTGTTCCCCTGTACTCATCACAATGCCCCATACCTCACATGACAACTACAGCAAGTGGAAAGGCCACAGACATACCTCACAAAGAGTAATACTGCCCTCAAACACATACCCTATGCAGACTGACTGACATAACCACAGCTACAGTGAGTTGCATACCAGCCACCCAGAGGTTACCTCTGCCGAACATACAGAGGTATGTCACATCCATAGCAGTCAGACAACCACCATGTCAACACCTCACAATCCCACCGGGCTACACGGCCTAGGTCCCTAATCCCCGCCACCTCACTAAACAGCACATGCTGGAGGGATAGACTCCTATTGTCAAATATGCCATACTCTGGAATAAATCACCCAGCATTAACAAATAAGGCTCCTCAGTAGCAGATGTCATACATACCCCTGATGATTGTCTGGGGGATAGGTAACATGCCCTGGGAATCACCTCTGTGTATCTGGTTGACAGGGGTAAGTGAAATCAAATTACATGTGCGTCAAAGGCCAGGGTAGCATATGGCTAGGCTGCTGTAGGCCCTAGGGCCAATAGCGTATTACCTACTTATGACACAATGCACACACACATGTACTCAGTGCAATACCTGCTATGTGAGGTGGAATGAGTGTGACAGTGAATGTGTGCAAGGTCTGTAATGGTGTGATAGCTTAGTGTGAGGTTGTTTCTGTCATGGTCGTTTGTGTCCTAGGTGTGACGCCAGAGAAAGATGTGTCAGTTATTGGGATGCAGACATAGCAGGATGGCATATGTTGTGACGTAGTTCCTTGTGTATGACTGTGGTGTCCCATCGTAGGCTGAAGCTATACATGTATGCTCAGTAAGTGGTACTGCTGGTGAATCCAGCTGACATTTGAACTGTTGTACTACCTGAAGCTGTAGGCCTAAATAACACAGTATGGTGTATGTTCGCATTCCCTGGTAACACTGTCTTGTGTGTTTCCTGTAATCTGCACAGATTACATACCTCAGGCATAGGTATCTGTAAGTAGGGGCACACAGTACTGTAAGGTACACAGGAAATGCTCATCTGTGTCAGTATACATTTGTGTGTTGTATGAATGTCTGATGTGTGTGTAATGATGCCTGTACAATGTCCGCAATCACATGTGTGGTGCAGGGTTTGCGTGTGTACCTAGCAACATGTATACTCTACTACAGCAGTATGCCAGCTATATTAACAACTGTGCACATATGGTAGGTAGGGGTATGGCATCAAGGACTAGGGTGGGTTGCAGGTTATACTGTAACTGTACTTCACATTCATTGCAATGAGTGACATATTTCTTCATGCATTAGCTTGATATGTACCCCCGTGACGAGGCTGTGCATTGGATCCCAAACAGTGTGCCGAGTACTGGTGTATACTGGTTTGTTATATGGAGTGTGGCAGGCACTGTCAGCCAGTTGTGGGCTGAGCAGTGATATGTAGTATTGAATGTGTATATCCTCTAACAGATGAACAGATGCTATATATGGCAGTTAACTGATATCTGTACTGTATAATGTTAAGTGTGCCACATGACTTGCTCACGCATATCGTTTACTTGTCTTCCAGGCTTATGGCTCATCAAAGGAATCCCTCCTACACAGCTGCAGAGGAACAGGAAATCCACCACAGCCTGGTTCAGAACTATACCCTGCTGTTTTCCAGGGCCAGCCAGCACCAGCATGAGCGTACTGCATTGTGGCAAGATCTTGTTCGTCGGGTAAATGACATAGGCATGCATAACTGGACATATGAGCAGGTACGCCATCACTGCAGTGATTTAATTAGACATGTCCAGCGGCGTGCATCTGATATCCATAGACAACAGCTTGCCACAGGTGGTGGGGTGGCCATACATCCCTCCCTCACCAGAGTGGAGGAACTGCTCCTAAGTGTGGTGGCTCCTGGCCAACAGCAGCAACAACATCACACATGTGTCATCATGGAGGCCGTAGCCACCCAGCATGGTGACATGGAGCATGCAGGTAACATGCCCTAGCTGTAGACTACTGTTACCTGTATTGTTAGATTATGCATATGTGAGATGTGCACTGTGTTTAGCAGTTGTGCTGCCTATTGTGTGCAATACTGATATTTTGAATAGTATCCATACACCTATGCCTGTTGTTCTACTGTAGTTTAGCACACTCACAGTAGCAATGCCACAGTTGTGGCCACTGACAAACTGTGTCATATTCTTGTAGGCCCCTCTGGTGTGACAGCAGGGCAGACGATACATGCGGTGAGTGTGTTAACACTTTAAAATTGGTATTGAAATGTGCATGTCATAGGTGAGGTGTAGGCCATGTACACATAACACACCTATGCATAAGGCATGCTGTACATGTTTGCTGTGAGACGTTAAACATCTCAGTAAAGTCAGTAGCTGCCTCAATCACATGCAATGCACAGAGCACCAGACACAAATGTAGCAACACTGTACTGCACATTGGATAGGCATAGTTGACACACATGTACACAACATAACACGTTTGTCATACGCAGTACACCTCAACATGCTACACATGGTGTAACCGGACACCCACTGTCAGATCACACTTCAGTATCCCACATGTCATCCACACACCACACATAATATACCTGAGGGGTAGGTGCCTAGCATGGTGCTGTGCAACACTCTTCAACACATAACACAGTCATGTTAGGCAATGCTCCCTATTGGGCACCTCACACACCCTATTGCAACCTGGCTGTGTAATTGTGAACTTAGCCACTGCACTGCAGTTCAGGTACAGCATGTAAGGCGGTGGTCTAGCACACTTTAGTGGCCCTGAGTGACCACATGATGCACGATGATGATGGCTAATGGTACTACACCCCATACAGTTACAGTGACCACAGTACTACACATAGCTGTCATTGCTTTGCACCTCCATGTTGTGAGTATGCACACATATGCACCTATACACATTATGCATAGCATGTTGTGTGTGTACAAACATATGCAACTATACACAATATGCATAGCAGTCGCATTCTGTACAAAGTGACACATATTTGTCCTGGAATTATACTGGGTACATAGGTCACATGACACACATTGGGTCTCTGTGATGTTGAATGTTGCAGTCATGTACCATGCAATGTCATGGCTGGCACTGGCATATCTGGAATATGACCCACACTCACCATAACCACTGTACAATGGCCATGTCCAGGATTGGTATTCCATCATGTATACATGCACCACTCATCCCATGTGTATACATAGCATGCATGTGTTACACCTGTGTCCACAATTATCAGCTACAGACACAGACCCTGCATTCAGACATGGAAATCCATATGACACACAGATAACACATGCAGCCATGGTATGTATACCTGTGAGTGATGGTGCACAGGACATAGAAGAGCTTATAATACTTGCACAGAAATGTCATGTCCTTGTACACATTGTGTTCCAGGGTGTAGGCAATCACTAAACATGTACACACATGCACCACAGCCATGTACACTGTCATTAACTATGGCTGTCTACACTCACACTGCATGGACTTGATCAACACATATTCTGCATGCTGACACATGTGACATGAATGTTTGCCTTGTGATACTGTCACCCACCTTCAACCACTATTGAGTATGTTTTGGATTGCTGTTGTGTGTGTGTATCTGCTGTAGTAAGGAGTGTGCATGTGTTCCTGTGTGCATGTGTGCATGTGTTCATGTGTGCATGTGTTCCTGTGTGCATGTGTGCATGTGTGCATGTGTGCATGTGTGCATGTGCAGACCATAAAGTGTGTTTCCTGTCTTCCTCTCACATTTGCTGAGTTAGGGGTTGATGAAACCAGCAGGCAACCTGAAGCCACTGCCACGAATAGTGGTGATGATGACACATGTATTTTGGTACAGGCAGATTTGACAAGGTCTGCCTTTGGTCCGCCAATCGACAGTACACAGCGTTCTACCCCATCTATGTGCACACTCATACTGTCAATACATCCCTCACCACCAATGGCCAAAGGCAAGGGACAGCATACAGTTGGCATTGACTAGGAGAGTGTGGTACCCATGGCACTTGCATCCCCTCACAGCAACCATAGCCATAGACCCGGAACGGTACCACATAGGCGGAGGTCCAGGGGTTCTCAAGGGAGCACCACTGGTTGTATGGCCCCTGGCAGGCGTGCCCTCACAGGTCTTACGACGACCAGTATGTTCTGGGCTGTAATGCAGGCTCAGGCACGTATGGAATGGTACCCCAGGCAGGGATGTAGGGCGCAGAGGGCACATTACACCGCTATCAATGACAGCATCCGTGACCTTGCCGGTGCCATCTGGACTTACACCGAGGTCATTGATAGATGTTGGGGGGAGACAATAGATGCCCTCCACTACATGTCTTCCTTGAGCCAGGACCGTGCAGGATGGTTGCGACGTCGATGCAGATGCATGCCAGCAACAGCAACAGCTGGCAGTGGTCGCGGATGGCCCACAGTTCACAGCCACTCCTGTAGTAGCAGTACCAGCCCCAGCAATGCTGGGGCTGGCCTGTCCATTGACCATCCCAGTAGACCACATGCACGTGGCTCTGGCCAGTCCCAGCAGGGACATGGGTCCAGTCATAGGTTCATAGGTTCATACTAGGCTATCTGCCCTAGGGCATTTATAAGCCTAGCCAGAGTGTGTTTGGCTTTCGCCACCCATTTTAAAATAATTTTGCTATGCCGTTTTTCGAGGTTAGTATACTGTGCCTTTGTCTAACAGTGACACAGAAGTGATACCCAGGGATCTCCCATCCACTCATCAAGATTCCTCTTGAAGAGAGTCAATGAGGGACTCTGCCTAACCTGGACTGGGATTTTATTCCAGAGTGAAGAGAGCCTCTGGGTTATGAATCTGTCCCGCAAGCATGTCCTATTATTTCAGTGCTGAGGTTCAATTCTCTCGAGCGTGTAGCTCGATGGGATTTGGATTTTCTGAGGTGCAGCATGTCCATTAATTCCAGGTTGGACATGGCTTTATACGTCAGGCACAGATCGCCTCTGAGCAGGCGGTATGCCACTGAGTAGAGCTGGAGTTTCTTTAAACGGGCAGCATATGGCATCTGTTTGAGCCCTTTGATCCTCTTGGTGAAGTAATTTTGGGGTCTTTCCAGTTGCTGCAGGTGTCTGGTAAGGTACATCCCAAAAGGGGCATTGTACTCAATTATGGGCCTGATGAGGGATGAGTAAAGAGGCATGATGACCTCCCCTGATCTAGATGTGAATCCCTTCATGATTAGGTGGGCTATATAAAATGTTTTTCTAACCACTTTGGCCACATGGTTGTCAAATGAGAGATTGCTATCAACTTGGGTCCCCAGGTCCCTAATTACTTCTTCTGTACTTAATGGATTACCACCTATGTGGTAATTTAAGGGAACTTTGTTTTTGCCAAAGGGGATGACTATACACTTTTTGGCATTTAGCTTGAGGCCATGGCTCTGGCACCAGTTGTCTGTTTTTATGAGGCCCTTTTGGAGGATGCTTGTGTCGGCTGGAGTGTCGATTATGGTGCCCAGTTTGCAGTCATCTGCAAACTTGGTCAGCCACAGTCCTTCCGTGTTGGCCTGTACCTCCGAGAAATATATACCGAACAAGAGAGGTCCCAGGACTGAGCCTTGTGGGATGCCACTTGTAACTGGTTTGGAGTTTGACATGGCTCCAGCAATTCTAACAATGTGGGTTCTGTCCTTGTGCCAGTTTGCAACCCATCTAGTGACATAGGGGTTTATATTTAAGCTGGTGAGCTTATCTATAATGCCCGAGTGGGGTATTGTATCGAAGGCTTTTGCGAGGTCCAGGTAGGCTGTGTGGACCACCTTCCCCTCGTCAATGGCCTTAGTGACTGTTTCAAAGAAATCAACCAGGTTTAAGAGGCAGGATCTGCCCTTAACAAAGCCAAACTGGGTAGGATCCAGTGTCTGTAGGTCCCCAATATCTTTATTTATGATGTCCATAATGATCCTTTCCATAGCTTTGCAGACCAAGCTAGTCAGGCTTATGGGGCGATAGTTTCCAGGATCCGTTGAGGCACCACCTTTGTGGAGAGGTACTACTGTTGCTGTACGCCACTCTTTGGGTACATATCCTGTAGTAAGGCTGAGATTGAACAGTAGTTTTATGTTTGGGTTTAGCTCTTCTTGGAGTTCATGTAGGATGCAGCCCAGGACACCATCTGGCCCCATTGATGCTGTGTTTTTTGCTTTGGAGAGGGCAGCTTTTACCTGAGCATCTGAGATGTCAGGGGGGCAGCACTCTGCTGGGATAGATATTTGCCCTTTTGGTGGGGAGGGGGGGAGTTTGCGCTGAGCCTGTCAGCTAGGATGTTGGCAATGTCTGTGGGTTCAATGTATTTTTTGTCATTTTGGACTAATTCTGAGAATATCTGGGAATTCCCACCCAGGTTCCTAACATAACTAAAGAAAGCCTTGTGATTATCCTTAGTGTCCTGTGCACTTTTTCTCTCAAAGCTGGCCTTAGACGATTTTATGAGTGCCCGTAGTTTTTTGCTAATACTGATCAGAGATGCCTTCCCTTTTTGGGATTTTGCTCTATCGTGTAGTAGCTTCCTCCTTCTATTGTATAGTTTGTTTATGGCTGGGATCCACCAGACAGGACGTCTGCCTTTGGAGGACTGGGACTTGGTTTTATTTGGGATTGCATGATCCATGCATTCCTGAAGGTGTTCATAGAATGCATTTATAAAGGATTCTGTGGTCTGGGCCATATTTTCCACAGGCCCAGGGGCTTTGAAGGATTCCACCTTGGTTTTGAGGAGTGTGAAATTTGCATTAGAGAAGTTTTTCACTGTGGTTTTCAGGGCAGGGGGTGGAGTCGGGATGTGAATATCCAGTGAGATTAGTTTATGGTCTGATCTTACCAATGAGGGATACACTTCTGGTCTGGAGCATAGAGTCCCCATGTTGGTGATGATCAGGTCCAGTATGTTTTCCCCTCTTGTGGGAGTGGTAACAAGTTATTCCATAGCATTTGAGTTTATAAATTCTAGGAACCTTTGGGCTAGGGTGTTGGAGCTAGAGTAATGCTCCCAGTCTATGTTTGGGAAGTTGAAGCCCAATATAATGGTGTTTGGAGAGACCTTCATATTTTCCAGTGTTCTCAGGAAGGCCGAGTGGGGTTCCTGGGTTTGGGAGGGTGGTCTGTAGCAGACTATAAACTGGAAGGCAGTTTTACCCACTGTTAGTTGCACATGGATAGTCTCTGATGCTTCGTGCTGTGCCACCAACCTGGAGGTGTGGGTATCTTTGACGAATATTGATACTCCCCCTCCTTTTGTGGTTCGTCCAAGTTTTGGGGCTGAAAAGCATGGTATGAGGTATAACCTGGTAGTGCTGGGGTGCTCGGAGCCTTGAACCAGGTTTCTGTTACTGCACAGATATCGATGTTCTCCATGCTAAGGAGAGTTTAGAGTGCGTGCATCTTGAGGTTTAGACTTCTGGAGTTGAGTAGCATTACTCTTAGTTTCTTATCCCTTGTGATACCTATGGAGGTGGGTTTGTCTTTTGAGCCTTGCCTAAAAAAGGCACTATGGGGGTAGCAAGAGCCTTTGCCAATATCCGAAAGCCCAGGAGTGACAGGTGCAAGCCGTCCCTAGTGAAGCATCGTGGCTTGTCGAGCATGTCATCCCAGGCTAACAGGCATTGGATCCCCTTTGAATGACCCAATACTTAAGCCAATTGTTGAAATTGATCATGTTGTCTTCATATTGTGGCATCATTCTTGGTGAGGGTAAGATGCTACTCAAGGTCAGGGTCATACCAGCCTGGGCTACATAATCGGAGAGCTCCTCTATGTCTCTTTTCATGTAGTCCAGGGAGGTACGTCTCAGGTCATTCACACCAGCATGGACAATGACTGAGTCATATTTGTACTTGCCTTGGAGTGACCTGAGTGCTTGTGTTATGTGGCGGTTCCTAGCACCCGACAGGCAGCTCACCGTGACCTTCTCCTTGTTCAGCCTGGTGAGCGGGACGTCAGTGTGCCTGATGATAGAGTCACCTATTACAAGTGTATCAGGTGTGTTGTTTAGCCTTAAGGGCTGTGACTGTTCGGCACATTGGCTTTGTGAGCTATGTGTTGTACGTGTTTTGTTTCGGGGTAGCGGTTGCTTGGGTGTCTGCTTTGGAGGTCTCTGCTGCTTAGGCAGATTTTTATTTAGAGCCTCCAAGTATGTTTTTGTGTGTTTATGTGTTTGGTTTGCTGTCGTGGTAGGACTATGTGAGACTGGAATTGTAGTGAGTGTGGTTTCCTTCTCCTCCTGACTGGTTACACCAGTCCTGAGTTGAGAGAGCTTAGCCTCCAGTATGGCTATATGGTTGCATCTCTCACATGTGTTGGAATTTGTTGGGAGGAGGAGAGGGTTGTCTGTGTACATGAGGCAGTTGTAACATTGCCTCAAGATTCCCAGATTCACCAGCTGGACCAGAGAGGAGATTGGCAACTGACCTTTGGACATGCTAGAATAGTATTGGGAATTCCTTTATAATTGAAAAAAAGGGCTAATGGGGAACAAGGTACTCAAGGGGAGTTTGTGAGGGTGTAGTGCTTTTAATTTTTTAGAGCTGACTTATATAATTGCTTTAGTGGGCAAGTGCCAGATAACTTAAACGCAATATGTTACATGTAACTTAAATGCAAAAATGACAAACAGTAACTTTCTTTCAAATGAAACAAAGAAATAAGTACAGTAAGCAATGCAGATATCACTAGGGATCAGCAGAAGCGCTAAAAAGCCGCGTTTTAGGTGGAATTAGCGTTTCAGGGAAATAACAAGCAAACAAACAACAAGCATACAAACAAAGCTAGATTCAGCAGGCCTGGATCTAGTCTATGCTACAACAAACAAGGTGTACCAGTTTCAGTAAGAAACAGTTCAAATATGCAGGCACTATAAGCCTTTAACCAGAAATTCCCAGCTCAGAAGGGCAGAGTCCAGCCTCTCCTCCCACAAGAGTGCAGACCACGAACCTTCTTAATGTAAAATAACTGGCCTGAAGCCCTAGTGCTTAAACCAGAACTAATATACTTTTAGAATAACAGACACTGAGCCCTCAATCAGCATTTCCCAACTTAGAAGGATGTAAGCTACCTGTCCTGCCACCACAGTGCAGGCCACAAACCTTCCTAATGTAAAACAACTGGTCTGAAGCCCAAGTGCTTAATCCAAAAGACTTAGAATAATAGCTACACTTTATTCAAGTTACTACCAAGCAGTAATAAATACAATTGAATACTTTAAAGAATGCCTGGATTAGTGCTCAAGTTATACAAACAAAGCTAGATTCAGCAGGCCTGGATCTAGTCTATGCTACAGCAAACAAGGTGTACCAATTTCAGTAAGAAGCAGTTCAAATATGCAGGCACTATAAGCCTTTAACCAGAAATTCCCAGCTCAGAAGGGCAGAGTCCAGCCTCTCCTCCCACAAGAGTGCAAACCCTTCTAATGTAAAATAACTGGCCTGAAGCTCAAGTGCTTAAACCAGAATTAATACACTTTTAGAATAACAGGCACTGAGCCCTCAATCAGCAGTTCCCAACTTAGAAGGATGTAAGCTACCTGTTCTGCCACCACAGTGCAGACCACAAACCTTCTTAATGTAAAACAACTGGTCTGAAGCCCAAGTGCTTAAACTAAAAGGCTTAGAATGAGGTACACCAAGCAGTAATAAATACAATTGAGTACTTTTAAGATGACGCAAAAGCAAAATAAAGTAGGAAGAAACACAAATACAGTAAAAGCATATATTTTTTTTTTCAGAAAAGTAGCAAAAACAGTAGTAAAAACAATTCACATGCAGTGTAAGCTGGCACACTTGAGTATGTAGCAATATTAGTCCACACACAGTTTGAAAAAATGTAATTAAATTAAAAAGGACTAAAAGCAAGTGCAGAAAGGGTTTATTAGGTAGAATGCTTTAAAGAGATGGGACTGGGGGAGTGTCCTAGATCAAATCTACAGTGGGGCGGGCACTGCAAAAGCCACCAAATTTAAACTACAACCAAGAACAGGGACGGGGGGTGGGGAAACCAGTTTCAACAGAGATGTGAGGAATCAGAGTGCAAATTATAAAACCAAAAAATATATATACTGATCTCTGTATATTTGCAGAACAGTAAGACAATAGATATCTAAGCAACAATTTAGCTCTATAATACAGAATAATACAGAAAAATATACTCAGCTCTATATATTTGCAGATAGTCTTGTAAGGCTGTCTCTCAACACACAGGTTCCACTTTAAAATATTAAAAGAGGCAAAAACAAAAATAAGCTAATAAAGTAGGAAGAAACACAAATACAGTAAGGCAGATGAAGTGCAAAAAAAGTTTTTTTTTTGTTTTGTTTTTTTGAGATGGAGGAAACAGAGCAGATTAAGATACTGTAGGGGAATGCCCTTCCCAAGTGCTCTCTCTGTACACTGCAGAGGAGATGGGACTGGTAAGAGTATCCAAAATCAAAATATGATCTCACTGTACTCAGTTGAGTGAGCGAATGAGATGGGTCCAGGAGGAGTGTGCAAAAAGAGATTTACAGCAGGGGCGGGCAGTTCCAAAACCACACAAGATTAACACCACAACAAGAAACAGGGAAGGGGGTGGGGAACTACTGCAGAGATTCAAAGACACACACAATATTTACTGAATGCAAGACACACAATATTTACTCACTCAAATCTTAAATAAGTGCAGAAAATATATTTAAATCAGCTTATGTCCAGTTGATGTATGCAGAGAAGTCTCAGTAGCCAGCAACTCAATTTCAAATGATTACTAGAAATGTAACCAACACAGATTTTAAAGCTAGCAGAACCCCCCAGGCTATTTAACACTTAACAAAGGAATTTCACAGCAGTCTAACATCATACCTCTGCCTCTGATGACAGTACCCAGTCAGGGTTGGTACCTGATACTGTCCGTAGCACCCCTGCCAGGCACAGGTAGTGTGTCCGTGGCCGAAGACAGTGATCTGTACAGCATAGCAAGTACAGTCTGTGGCTGTCCCACAAACTACCGTATATGGCAGCCACATGATGGAGCTGTATCCATGCAGAAACACCCACATTAAGCAAACAACTAGGGCTCACACATACACACACATTACATCAACATTGGCCCATGCTGTACTGTTGCCCTCACACACACACACACACACAAACACACACACACACACACACACACACACACACACATACACACACAGACATGTCGATTGGATGGGTCAATGTCAGGCTCTGGCAAACAACAAAACACCCTGTGCATATGATGATACCTGTGCCGCCTCCTGTCATCTGCATTATTGACAGAGGGACAGGCTAACATGATGCTGATGCACAGGGTGACACTATAGCAGTGTAGCAATAATAGCAAGTTGTCAACAAGGAAGTATAATTACATCCTTGTAGGTATATCTGAGCAGACATTATGCATCAAAGCTCTGATTGTCAAAGTAGCATTGTTTACACCACTGTTAGGTCTGAGTATGCATTATCCACCCATGTGCCACTTGGCTGAAGTGTAATGTGTTGTCAGCATGTGTTAGTGAGTGGACAGTATGTGTGTGATGTGTGCGGTACAGATTAACAAGTGTACATCTGTGAACATGGTGGGTGCGCACTGTCTGGATGTACATGCATAGTGGACACATGGGACATGTGGCATACCCTGTCGTACACATTGTTAACATCTCATAGCATCTTTCAATGGCCAGTATGCATTCTACTACAGTTATGTACTAACATGGGTAGACATGTGTATGACATGGATTGACACTATGCTGTCGGTGATACCATTAATATCTGTCAATGATTTGCGGTCTGGTAGTATACACAACCTCAACAGCATGACTATAAGCAATCATTGGATGATGTCCTGACAAATGACACACAGTAGTAGGGAACCCAGTATCAATTGGATCCTTCTGGTGCTACACTATAACACTAACCAGTGGTAATGAGCGCCACCCATAACTGTGACCACACCTGTTTGTCATATAGCCCCCTTAGGTACATGCAGACACAGTAGGGATGTGTCCATCCAAATCTGGAAATGCATGGATTGGCCTACAATGCATTCCCTGGATGGGACTCATATCCTACACAAGGGTATCATACAGACAGATACCTGTTGTCTGATACATGCTGTATAGCAGTTAGCCGACTATGGCATAGTCATCCTCATGTACTATACATACTATCCTGTCAGTACCACACAAGTGGTAGCCCTCAACATGTATGTTGGGTACCATTGTGTACATACAGACCCATATTATGTCATGTGTCCCTTGGTATCCACATATACATAGGCATTGTGGAGTCCCAAGGTGTATCACATAAGACATTAGAGGCCTGAATGCATATCCACAAGGCAGTCGTACACCTATAAAGACTGTCCATTCTTGGCAGACTTTGTTGTGTATGACCATGTCTGACATATACCCCAGCCATATACTCTCACTCACACTACTCTTAAGTAACTGTCATGGGTGTATGTGCCACAGAACACGACAGTGAATGGCCTTGTCACATACATATATATGTGACCTATGATCTGAGAAGCAGTGGCACAACCTGTCAATAGAAACAAATGTATTCATGTAGTATGCAGGCTTCACACCTATGTACTGATTGTGGGGACATGTACACATATATGTTTGCCACGCAGATACCTGATGTGTGCAATGCACTTACTGTTGTAATCATACTATGTCATACCATAGTAAAAGCAAAACTCACACCACATTGACCAACAGTGACACACACACAGTCAGCATTTGCAGGATTCAAACCCCTACCTAACTATGTTATGAAATTAGAGAGACAGACGCATTAACATGGCACGCTATTTGCTTTACTGGCTGGTCTCCCTTCTCTGGCTGTATTTGTAGGATGGTGACATCATCAGTCTTTCCAAAGAGGAATGTACCTCTTTTAGTGAGTTTTCCCAGTCTCCAAAAAGGGGACACCTCTCAAAGGAAACTGCACACATACACCCCCCCAACTCACTGTTTGCAGGATTCAAACCCCTACCTAACTATGTAATGATACTAGAGAGGGCTGCATTAACACGATGCACTATTTGCTTTACTGGCTGGCTTTCTTTCCCTGGCTGTATTTGTAGGATGGTGACATCATCAGTCTTTCCAAAGAGGAATGTACCTCTTTTAGTGAGTTTTCTCAATCTCCGAAAAGGGGACACCTCTCAAAGGAAACTGCACACATACTGTTCTAGCATGTCAAGTGGTAGATTACTGGCGTCCTCTCCAGTTCAGCTGGTCAATCTGGGTATCTTGAGACAATGTTACAATTGTCTCATGTACACAGACAACCCTCTCCTCCTCCCAACAAACACAAATACATGTGAGAGATGCAACTATATAGCCAAACTGGAGGCTGAACTCTCTCAACTCAGGGCTGGCATGACCAGACAGGAGGAGATGGTAACCACACACACAACAATCCCAGTCCCACATAGACCTACCACAACTGCAAACCAAACACATAAAAACACAAAGACATACTCAGAGGCTCTAATAAGAAACTTACCAAAACAACAGAGGCTCCCAAAGCAGACATCCAAAAATCCACCACCTCAAAACAAAACACATGCAACACATACTTCAATAAATCAGTGTGTCAACCAATCACAGCCCTTAAGGCCAAACACCATGCCTGATACACTAGTAATAGGTGACTCTATAGTCAGACACACTGATGTCCCGCTGACCAGGCTGAACAAGGAGAGGGTGACTGTGAGCTGTCTATTGGGAGCTAGGATCCACCACATAACACACACTCAAGTCACTCCAAAGCAAGTACAAATATGACTCTGTCATTGTCCATGCTGGCATGAATGACCTGAGACGTACCTCCCTGGACTACATGAAAAGAGACATAGAGGAGCTCTCCGATTATGTAGCCCAGGCTGGTATGACCCTGACCCTGAGCAGCATCTTGCCCTCACCAAGAATGATACCACAATACAAAGACAAGATGATCAGCTTTAATAATTGGCTCAAGTACTGGTGTCATTCTAAGGGGATCCAATGTCTGTCTGCCTGGGATGACATGTTGGACAAGCCATGCTGCTTCGCAAGGGATGGCTTACACCTGTCACCACTGGGCTTCTGGATATTGGCTAAGGCTCTTGCCACCCCCATAGTGCCTTTTTTAGGCAAGGCTCAAAAGACAAACCCACCTCCTTAGAAAACAAAAATGGAAAAAAACTAAGGGTAATGCTGCTCAACGCCAGAAGTCTAAATCTCAAGATGCAGGCACTCGATGCACTCCTCAGCATGGAGAACATCGACATCTGTGCAGTAACTGAAACCTGGCTCAAGGCTCCTGAGAGCACCCCAGCACTACCAGGCTATACCTCGTATCATGCTTTTCGGCCCCAAAACCCAGGCCAAACCACAAAGAGAGGGGGAGTGTCCATATTCATCAAGGACACCCACACCTCCAGGTTAGTAGCAACACATGAAGCATCAGAGACCATACAGGTGCAACTAACCATAGGCAAAACTGCTATACAACTGGTAGCATGTTACAGACCACCCTCCCAATCTCAGGAACCCCACTCAGCCTTCCTGAAGACATTTGAGGATATGAATGTATCACAAAATACCATCATACTGGGAGACTTCAACTACCCAAACATAGATTGGGTACATTATTCTAGCCCTAATACCCTAGCCCAAAGGTTTCTGGAATTCATAAATTCAAATGCACTGGAACAACTAGTCACCTCTCCCACTAGGGTAGATAATATACTAGACCTGATCATCACAAACATGGGGACAAAATGCTCCACCAGAAGTATACCCCTCACTAGTGAGATCTGACCACAAACTAATCACCCTGGATATACATATCCCACCTCCACCCCCAGCACAAAAGACCACAGTGAAAAACTTCTCAAAAGCAGACTTCACTCTTCTTAAGACTGAGATGGTATCCTTTAAGCCCACTGTGCCAGTGGATACCACATCCCACAATGCCGAATCCTTCACAAATGCTTTCTATGGACATCTCCAAGAATGCATGGATCATGCAATCCCAAATAAATTCAAGGCCATCTCCACCAAAGGCAAGCATCCTGTCTGGTGGACCTCAGCCATTAACAAATTATATAACAAAAGAAGGAAGCTACTGCACGTCAGAGCAAAATCCCATGAAGGGAAGACATCTCTGATCAACATTAGCAGAAAACTACGTTCTCTCATAAAAACATCCAAGGCCAACTTTGAGAGAAAAATCGCTATGGACACTAAAGATAACCACAAAGCCTTCTTCAGCTATATTAGAAACTTGGGCGGAAACCCTCAGATATGCTCAGAGTTAGTTCACAACAACAAAAAATACACTGAACCCACAGATATTGCCAACATTCTGGTTGACAGGTTCAGTGCAAATTTCTTCCCTCCCTCACCCCCAAAAGAAGAAATACTTATCCCAGCTGAATGTGATCTCCCTGTCATCTCAGATGTCCAGGTGAGAACCGCCCTAAACAAAGCTAAAAACACAACATCAATGGGACCTGACCGTATCCCGGGTTGCGTGTTACGTGAACTCCAAGAGGAGCTAAACCCACACATAAAAATGCTATTTAACCTTAGCCTTACTTCAGGATATGTACCTGAACACTGGCGTACAGCAACAGTGGCCCCACTCCACAAAGGGGGTACCTCTACAGACCCTGGGAACTACCACCCCATAAGCTTAACCAGCCTGGTCTGCAAAGCTATGGAAAGAATCATTATGGAACTCATAAACAGAGACATAGGGGACCTACAGACACTTGACCCCACCAGTTCGGCTTTGTAAAGGGCAGATCCTGCCTTTTGAACCTGGTTGACTTTTTCGAAACAGTCACTAGAGCCATTGATGAGGGCAAAGCAGTCCACACAGCCTACCTGGACTTGGCTAAGGCCTTCGACACAATACCCCACTCAGGCATCATTGATAAGCTCAACAGCTTAAACATAAACCCTTATGTCACTAGATGGGTTGCAAACTGGCTAAAGGATAGAACCCATAAAGTTAAAATCGCTGGAGCAATGTCAGACTCAAAGCCAGTCACAAGTGGTGTCCCACAGAGATCTGTCCTGGGACCCCTCTTGTTCGGCATTTATTTCTCAGATGTCAAAGCAAACATGGGAGGGTTGTGGCTGACAAAGTCCGCAGATGACTGCAAACTAGGCACCATAGTCGATACACCAGCGGACACATACATCCTACAAAAAGGCCTCACAGAAACGGACAACTGGTGCCGGAGTCACGGCCTTAAACTAAATGCCAAAAATGTATAGTCATCCCCTTTGGGAAAAACAAAGTACCCACAAATTATCACATAGACAGCAACCCACTGAGTATGGAAAAAGTAATCAGAGACCTAGGGACCCAAATCGACAGCGACCTCTCATTTGACACCCATGTAGCCAAAGTGGTTAGAAAAACATTCTACCTTGCACACCTCATCATGAAGGGATTCACATCCAGATCCAAGGATGTCATTGTACCCCTATACTCCTCCCTCATCAGACCCATGATTGAGTACAATGCCCCATTTGGTATGTACCTCACCCGGCATTTGCAACAGCTGGAGAGACCACAAAAGTACCTCACCAAGAGGATTAAGGGTCTCCAACATATGTCTTATTCTGCCAGACTAAAGAAACTTTAGCTCTATTCAGTAGCATACCGCCTGCTCAGAGGTGATCTCTGCCTGACGTACAAGGCCATGTCCAATCAAGATCTGATGGACATGCTCCACCTCAAAAAATCCAAATCCATCAGGACCACGAGAGCTAAAGACTTAAACCTCGGCACAAGTATGCCTAACATGCGTAACGTGCCCCAGATTTGATGAATATATACTTCACCAAAAAATCTAGATCCATCAGAGCCAAGCCAGCGGGGAGACTTAAAACGACCCGGGCTATTATAATAGGACGCTGGAGGGATAGATTCAATAGGACATGCTGGAGGGATAGATTCATAACCCAGAGGTTTCCCATGCTTTGGAACAAGATCCCAGTTCGTATTAGGCAGAGCCCCTCACTGACTCTCTTCAAGAAATCTTGATGAGTGGATGGGAGATCGTAAGTTTACCCCAGGGGTCACATCTGTGTCACTGCTAGACAGGGGCACAGTAAACTAATTCTATTATATAAGGGGACCTTCACTGTGTCACTACTAGACAGAGGCACATTATTCTAAATTTATTCTGTACATTTTTGTACCATTTCATGGGGTGGCAAAAGCCATATCACTATGGCTAGGCTTACAAATGCCCCAGGGCAGATAGCCTAGTACTATACTATGAAACTATGAAACTATGAAACATACACCGCCCCCACACTCACACTTACTGTTTGCAGGATTCAAACCCCTATCTAACTATGTTATGACACTAGAGAGAGAGATGCATTAACACAGCGCGCTATTTGCTTTACTGACTGAGTTTTCTTCTCTGGCTGTATTTGTAGGATGGTGACATCATCAGACTGGACATGGTGATGTGTGTACACTTTGTTTTATGCCATTCCAGGAATGGTCCATGTGGGTCAGCAGGTGTCAACAGCTTGCACAAGATCTCAGAACCCTTACCTTGTGTGATCTATCTGTGGACACATTGACATTCCGTCATATGTCAACACATATTTATGCACAGCTTGTTGGTTTTGTGGATACTACATGTGTCTGGGATGTTGATAAAGGGCTATTCAAAGTCTATGTGACACATGTGTAGATGTGTTCATTGATGTATGTCCTGGGTGGCTGCCTTGCAAAAAGTCAAGCATGTTTGGGAACCATGATCCGCCCATGAACATACCACGGTTGGTAGGGTTGTGTGTATGTCAGCTTCCAATAGCTCTGGTTATGACTGCAACCATGATGGACTCCATAACCTTGCAGATCAAACTTCATAGGCATACTGGACTTGACTTCCCATGGTGAGTTGTGCACCAACACTTGTGGGGAGTGCCATATGTAGCTGTGACACATTCAATGGTTCCACATCCTGTGTAGGGGGTGAGGCTCAGCTGACTGTTCAGGTGCATGATCTGTTTGTTCTGTAGTTTGTGCATGACACATATTGGGAATCAATGTATTCCACTTGCTGCCATGCTTTTGGCAGTGGGGGTATCTGCTCATCCATTCTACATGTGATATCTCCTGGTATGATGATGTGGACTATTGTCAGTGGGAGATGGGTATGTACATATGGGCCTGTCTGTCATGATGTCGACATTGTCACTCAGGTACAGTTGGCCCTGACTCAGGACATATATGGGTGTACATTGCTATTTATGACATAGCTGAAGGAGGTGTCATGATTCAGTCTGGACTCCTTCTCAGCTACTCTTTACAAAACACCAATGAACATGAGCACTAATCCCTGTTATACTCTTTTACATGCTTAACACCCTACTGATCCTTTGTGATCAGGCTACAGAGTATGTCATGATAATATCCTGGCATGTCCAGGGGTTGGTTTCGTGTGTACTCTTCAGTCCAGCTGGTGGATATTGTGATATTGACACAATGTCACATCTGCCTCATGTACACAGACAACCCTCTCCTCCTCCCGACAAACTCAGATATATGTGTGAGATGCACCTATATAGACATACAGGGTGCTGAACTCTCTTGACCCATGATTGGCACAGTCTATCAGGTGGTGAAGGTAACCACACACACCACATATCAGTCTCACATATCCTCTAGCAACAGCACTCAAACCACATTATAACACATAGACATACTTGGATGCTGTAATGTACTCTACCTAAGCAGCAGAGACCTCCAAAGCAGACACACACACACCTGCTACCCCACTACAATACCCACATATCACATAGTTCACAATGTCAGTGTGCCACACAGTCACTGCCCTTCGGGCTAAACAACACACCTAATACACTTGTAATAGGCGACACTTATTGTCAGACACAGTGACGTACCACTCACCAGCCCAAACATGGGAATAGTCACTTTGGGCTGTCTGTTGGGTGCCAGGATCTGCCGCATAACACAGGCAGTCAGGTCACTCCAAAGCAAGTACAGGACTGGCACCATCATTGTCCATGCTGGTGTGTATAACCTCAGACGTTACTCCCTGGACCACATGACGTGATACATGGAGGAACACTCTGATCATGTAGCCCAGGCCAGTATGACCCTGACCTTGTCTAGCATCTTACACCCACCAAGTATGATGTCACAGTATACGGACACACATATCACATTTAACAGTTGCCTAACAAATTTGTTTAATTCATAGGGGATACAGTGTCTGTCAGCCTATGGTGACATGCTCAACATGCCAGGTAGCTTCACTATGGACAGCTTGCACCTGTCACACTTGGACTTTGGAATGCTGGCTAAGGCTCTTGCTACCACCATAGTGCCTTTTTTAAGCAGGGCTCAGAAGACAAACACACCTCCATAGACATTACAGGTTAAATTAAACTAAGGGTAATGCTGCTCAACAACAGTTGTGTTAACCTCATATTGCGGCCACTGAGGACTCTCCTCAGTATGGAGGATAGCGATATCTGTGCACTGACAGATGCCTGGTTCAGGCTCACTTATGCACACCAGCACTACCAGGTTATGTTTCATATCATGCTGTCTGACAACAAGACTTGGAACAGTCAACACAACTAGGTTGAGTATCCATATACATCACAGATACACACACCTCCGGGTTAGTAGCACTGCACAAAGCATCACAGACCATACATATACAACTACCATTGTGCAATACTGCCTTTCAGTTTGTTGCCTGCTACAGAACACACTCCCAAACTCAGGGACCACTCTTGGCTTTTGTGGGAACTATGGAGAATATGAAGGTCACCACAGACACCATTATATTGTGTGTCTTCATATACACAAATATTGACTGGGGATATTACTCAAGCCCCGACACCCTCACCCAACAGTCGCTACAATTTGTAGACTCATATGCTATGGCACAACCAGTCAGCACAGCCACAAGGGGGAATACATATTGGACCTGATCATCACTAACATGGGGACTCTATGTTCCACACCAGTGATATACCCCTCATTGGTAAGGTCAGAACATACATGTATTTCACTGGACATACATATACCCTCCACACACCCATCCTGGGTAATCTTGGTGAACTTCTCATGAGCCAGTGTCTCACATCACTGAAGCAAGGTGGTATCCTTCAGAGACCCTGAGACAGTGGCAAATATGGCTCACACTGCTGCATCCTTTACATACACATTCTATGGACACCTAGCGGACTGCATGGATTGTGCTACTCCAAATAACAACAGGACTCACTACTTCAATGGCAGGAGACCTGTGAGGTAGACCCCAGCCATTAATAAGCTGTACAACATCAGGAGGAAGCTACTACATGATAGAGCACAATCCCAGACTGGGAAGGCATCTGTGATCTGTACTAGCAGACAGCTACGATCACTCATGAACTTTTCTAAGGGCCGCTTCTACCAGACAATTGCAACAGACATGTAGGACTATCACACGGCCTTCTTCAGTTATGTCAGGAACCTGGGTGGACACTCACTGATATGCTGTGAGTTACTGCATACTGACTAAACCTACCCTAAACCCACTGGCATTGCCAACATCCTGGCAAACAGGTTCATTGCAGATGTCTCCCACCCATCCCCCCTAAGGAGCAACTATCCATCCCAACAGAGTATAACCTCCTGACATCACACAGTAAAAGGTGAGTGCTGCTCTACCCAAAGCGTACATCACAGTATCAATGTAACCAGATGATGTCCCAGCCTGCATCTTACACGAGCATCATGACAGACGCAACCCTCACATTACATCACTGTTCAATATCGGAGTTACCACAGGATATGTACCCAAGGAATGGCGTACAGCGAGAGTGGTCCCACTCCACACAGTTGGTGCCACAACGGACCACAGACAATATTGCCCTATAAGCCTAAGTAGCCTGTTCTGCAAAGCTATGGAGTGTATTGTCATGGGACTCATACACATAGACATTGGGAACCTACAGACACTGTGTCCTACACATTTCAGCATTGTTGTGGGCAGATCTTGCCTCTTGAACCTGTTTGTATTCTTTAAATGGCTAACAGGTCCATCGACATAGGGACTGCTGTCCACACAGCCTACCTGAACCCTGCAAAACCCTTCAACACAATAACCCACTGGGCCATTATGCATAGGCTCACCAGTGTTGATATGGACACATATCTCACACGATGGATTGATACCTGGATCAGGGATAGCACCCACATGGTAGAATTGCAGGTGCCATGTCTGACTATACACCAGTTACATGTGGCATCCCACACGGCTCGGTCCTGGGACCTCTCTTGTTCAATATATATTTGTCTGACGTACAGGCTACCACAGGGGGGATATGGCTGAACATGTTTGCACTCGACTGCAAACTGGGTGCCATGATCAATTCTCCAGCTGCCACATGCATACTCAAACAGGGTCTCATAGAGATGGATGACTGGTGCCTGAGCCATGGCCTACAGCTAAATGCCATTAGTTGCATAGTCATCCCCTTTGGGAATATCAACATGTCCACACATTACCACATTGGTAGTACTCCATTACATACGGTAGGAGTTGTTAGGGGTTTGGGGATATGACTTGTTCGTACTGTCGCCTTTGACATTCACGTTGCCAAAGTGGTTTGACACACCTTCTATGTGGGCCACCTTATCCCATATGGTTTCACATCTAGATCGAGTGAGGTCATTGTGTCCCTATACTCATCACATCCATGCTTGGTTACAATGCCACATTTGGGGTGTACCATACCTGACACCTGCAGCAACTGTACTGGCCACGGAAGTTCCTCACCAAACAGATCTAGGAACTCACACAGATGCCCTGCACAGTTCAGATGCAGTAACTCCAGCTCTACTCAGTCACTTACCACCTACTCGGATATGATGTGTGCCTGTTGTTTACATATATACCCAACCCAGAATTACTGGACATGCTCACCTCAGGATATCTGACTCCCTTGGAGCAACACACTCCAGGGACGTATACCTCAGCACAGATGTTAATAGGACATTGTGGTGGGACAGATTCTTATCCCAGAGGCTCCACTCACTCCAGAATGTAATCCCAGTTTCACATAGGCAGAGCCACTCATTGACCACCTACTGGAGACATCTTGATGACTGTATGGGTGATCGTATGTTTACCCCTGGGATATCTTCTGTGTCCCTGCTAGACAGAGGCACACTGGCCTAAATGTACATGGGCTATCTTGTGTGACCTACTATTCACACACACAGTGTAGTAATCTGACAGGGTTGTGAATGCCAAACACACTCTGGCTAGGCTTGTACATGCCCTAGGGCAGATAGCCTAGTATCGACCTCTAAACCTATGCTAATGTTCAAGTTG
Organism: Protopterus annectens; assembly: GCF_019279795.1. Classification (NCBI taxonomy): domain Eukaryota; kingdom Metazoa; phylum Chordata; order Ceratodontiformes; family Protopteridae; genus Protopterus; species Protopterus annectens. The sequence goes on from NC_056732.1 coordinate 1,439,287,448, forward strand.
CACAATGTTTATTGCTGATACTGTTTGCAGGTCTTTATCATCTTTGCTTTACCAGTTTCTATGAACAACTTCGGTATCTGCAGAACATATTTGATTATGACAGGGTTCCACTATATTATAGATGTGTCTGTTGTCATATGACTGTGTGCACAGGGCAGATTGCTGTATAGTGACAGGTTCCTGGGTTAACACATGCAACTGCCAGATATGCGTGGCCCACTGCTGTCCTCAGACATGGCCTAAGTGTGTGAGCATGCCCAGTTCTGCCATTCCGTGTTTTGTTGCCTGACATTTGTCTCATTTATTCAAGTGTGTGAGCATGCCCAGTGTGAGCTTTCAGTATGTTGCTATCTGAGGTCCACTACATTGGCTGATGTGTGTGAACATGATCAATATTAACATTTATACTGTGTGTGTGTTGGAAGACAGGTTCTGTTCTCACTGCAGGACTCACCTTTGTGTCATAACTTGACAAGGATTATGCTGTGCCTGCAGGGTTTCCATGAAATACTTTGCATAGACTTATCAACATTCCTTCATGCAGGTTGACCACTGCAATACTGTCATGGTTTAGTGGTTCAGTACTTTGGCTATAGTACACAGTATCCTGGGTTCGAGGCCCATCACTGCTTTATATTTTCATACTGAGCAGACCAGACTGCTTAAGGGCCTGTTAAGCAAATATTAGCATGTTGGCTTTTGTTCAGCTATGCCCTACTTGGACCAGGCTTGTCCGACATTGCTCAATATTCACCAACATTGCTGGACGTTGCCCAATATTACTGAACATTGACCACAGTTGTGCTAGTTGGTGTGTGCGATTTTGCTTGCATATACTACATGGTGGTAAATGCTGTTTAGCACTGCTTTATATTGCTTAACACATGGCAATCATGCCTTAGGTGGTGTTGCAGGGCTGCCTATGTTGGATGCACATACTACACTCCCTGTACATGTCTGAAAGCAGGTAGTGTCAACTTAGGCATCCCTTTTACTATATGTGTGAGTCGGAGAGAGGTATAATTTCCAGAGTTCCTACTGAGCCAGGGTATATGCTATGCGTTGCCTCTTTGCCAAGGCCAAAGCATACTGGGCACACCTCCTTCTGCTTACTGGGGCAGGCTCAGGTTGTTCCTCCTCCGAGTCAGGCTCTGCCTGTGATGGCCTTGGCAATGGTGGGGGGCTGTTTGGCCCAGGCCTATGCTGGTCCGGCTGCAGCTGTTTTTGCAGGATCATATTATGTAGCATAGCACATACCATGACAATTTGGGTACATGTAGTTGGTGAGTACTGCAAGGCTCTACCAGATGTGTCCAGGCACCGGAACCGTGACTTGAGCAGCCCAAACACACCCTCTATTACATTACGTGTTTGTGGGTGTGCCTCATTATGGCATTTCTGTTCAGGTGTGTGTGCGTTTCTGATGGGTGCCATCAGCCACGGCTCCAGTGCATAGCCAGCATCCCCCACTAGGTGACTATGTGGGATGTGCCCATTGGAAAATGTCTGGTACAGCTGCATCAGATACCAGATATGGGAATCATGGTAGCTTCCAGGGCAGCCTGCACACACATTCAGTATTATGCCCTGGGCATCACACATGACCTGGCAGTTGATGGAGGGGAAGCCCTTGCGGTTGAAGTAGACCCTACCCCGCTCGCCGGCTAGTGCTTTGATGCGTATGTGCGTGCAGTCTATTGCCCCCACTACCTCAGGGTATTCCGCTATTTGCTGGAAGAGACACATATTGCTGGCCAATACCTCAAGGGAATTGGGGAAATATACATGATCACCGACATGTGCTGACATGGCATCCAGGAACTGGTGTAGTACCCTGGATGCTGATGCCTGTGATATCCCCATCATATCACCAGTTGGTCTCTGGGAGGTACCTGCTGCTAATATTCTTAGGCCAACACATACCTTGGTTTCCACTGGGATGGGTTCCCCTCTGTTGGTTCTGTGTGTGAGGCGTGGCCTGCACAGCTCAACAATTTGCTGCAGGAGGTCTCTGTCCACTCTATAGCACTCCACTATCTCCAGCTCATGTAGCCCCTGGTAGGTTACCCTGGGCCTGCACACTCTTCTCCGTCTCCTCACTGTGGGCTGTCCAGCAGCATTTCCATTGTCACCACCCTCAGCATGTTGCATATGTCGCCTTATAACAGCAATGGCAGCCCCTAACATTTCTTTGTCTCAGTAAAGCTTTTTCAGTTTTCACTTCTATTAACTTACTGCAGTGTCAGTTGTGAGAAACATACTGGACTGTTGTTTGCAGAGTTTTAAGTGCTAGGCTGGGCTGGGCTAGTGTACTGCCTGTGTAATTGCCTGATTCTGATTGTTTACACTTGCTAGCTCTGCTAGTACTCCCTGGTAGCTTCCTACTATTTGTTGTGCTTCCTTTTTCCTTTCTGTTTCCTGGGGGGGGGGGGAGCGCTGCGCACAAAAGCGCAAACACACGAACAGCAGCTAACATGCACACACACATGCTTACACGGACTAAAACTTTCTTATTCGGGTTAACACACGTGCACACCAGCACAAACGCGCTTATAACTCTTTAAACAGCCTTATACATGCTTACTGCGGCTTAAATGCACGCACTCACACTTACACGTGCGCACTCTGTCTTACTCGGATTTACACGCTCGCACACGCATGCATACCCATTCAGCAAGAAACTTTGGTGTTATCCACGGCATACACCTTCCATTTCTTGGCTTTCCCTAGCCTACCTGTTGGCACACCTCTTTCCATGATGTATAAATGACAGCTGACACATGCCACTCTTCTCCAATGAGCTTCACTTCTTTCATACATACCCCCCTCATGATGTCACCTATCTTCTACTCTGTTACTCTCCATATCCTACTCCTACACTCCACTGACTGTGCTCATTTGCTATGTAAACTTGCGATTCACTGTCCTAACACTCATTTACATAGGATTGCCTAGTGATGCTTGGTTACGTGTCGTAGACTGAGCTTCCCCCCTTAGCAACCTCTACTCGGTGGCCATGTTGTCTTCAGCCTCTCATTCCCTTGCATTGTACATTAACAATTTCAATCAAATCCACATTTGTGGTTTTTAATTTTTAGTATTCTGGGTTTTAGAGCGCAGCCCATTTGCGAGGCGCTGCGCTACCCTTAAACATCGGAAATCGGCGAAAAAAATTATTTTTATTTTCATATTGCATCAGGAAACATTTCCAATGGCCATATATTTGACCATTGGCATGCTTCCTGCACTGGATGCAACCTTTATTTGGAGCTGTCATGGCTCCGTTTTGCTATTTGCAGAACGGTACTCAGTTGTCAACTGAGTACATTTCTGCAAATAACACTGCTCTTACTCGGACAGGTTCGGGTTTCCTGAATCGCAAATCTACCTCATTTGCATGCCTTTCACCTGCAGTTGAGGTAATTTGCATATCCCAGCCCTGTCTGTGTAAGAGCTGTTTTAGGAGCTCTCTTACACACCCCTACAGGCTGTTCCTGAATCGCTCATCGGACATGATGGCTGCATGGATTCTTACTCTACTCTAAGACTCCGTGCAAGCCTTCATGAATCCGGCCCTATATATGTTTTTATGTTAACTCCAGACAATCGCCTTAAATGAAACTATTCAGGTACCAGAAAGTAGCTTTCCAGCTTCTCTAACAGCTATATGCTTTCTGCTTGTGATATACTATAATATCTGTAAAGGAAAAGAGTGTGGATGGGCATTGCCTGTTTGTACATTAGTCACATGTTAAATAATCAAACAAACACACACATAAATAAATGTCTTTCTTTGTTACCTGCCTTAGTCCTTCACACACTGATTTAGTCCCACAATCCAGGATTCATCCCAGTTCCCATCTTGACACATTTCATTTCCTGGACTATTCAAGATTTATTTTTATCTGTTTCATTTTATTTTTCCATTCCATAACATAGCCGGCCTTAGGCATAGGCCACCGCTCTAGCAGGGGCACTTTTCCAGTATTTAATCTGTTCCATAATATGAAGTCAGACACAAATGGTCATCAAAAGACATAGCAGCACTCTCCCAGTGGCAACCATTATGAAAAATCCTGCTGTAAAATATTTATTTTTTCAAAATAACAATGATCGGAAGGCACATATGTTTTCCAGACTTGTGATATCCCCTAGCTCAGCTGTGGACTGCTGCCCTCTTAAATGGTAACTCTGGTGTCTAGTCAGAATCCTTGTGAGCAAAACTAAACATCTTTACAGTCAAAATGAGGTTCTTAAATGGAGTTCATGCCATTTTTATCCACTGACAGTAAGTTGTTCTAAGCATTCTGAGTTTGATTTGGCATATTTGTCTTCAACAGTGATACTTTCCAATGAGAGAAAGTACAGTTGTGTACACACCATAAATGTAGATGTTCGAGTGTATTCACTGTTGCAGTCATTACATTTGGGTAATCTGCTTGCAGGTTGCCCTCAGTCGGCCTGATTAACAAAGTCTTGGGTCCTGCGTCAGTTGCTGTCCCTTCTTCCATGACGTCAGGTCATCAGAGGTATAAATCATGCAGCCGATGCCATTGCATCAGTTTTTCTTCCCCCAGATATTGATGGTCGAGGTTCTTTGACTTATCCATGTGCAAAACTCGTTGACTCAATATTACAAAAATATCTTAAACTTGAGTCACGAGTATGCAAAGACTCATGGACTTTGTTGAAAAGTTTGAATACTTTAGACGTTAAACAGGTAGACAACGTAGTCAATTTATATACTTCTATTCCACACTTAGAAGTGGTTGAGTGGGTGGAGATTTACATAAAAAACAAAAAAGCTCCACAAAGGGACATTGACCTGGCAACTGAGTTAATTGATATAATACTTTCCAATAATTCTTTTATTTTTAACGATAAGATCTATTTACAAAAACATGGTGTTGCTATGGGCTCACCTTGTGGAGCGAGTGTGGCGAATACGTTTATGGCCCAATGGGAAGAATATTTTGTATTTAACAACTTAGAAATTCACACTTCCTTTGCTTTCTATACCAGATTTTTAGACAACATTTTTGTGATTTTTAAAGGAAATGAATCACAAGCCAAACAAATGATAAGACTATTTTAACTCTACTACATCTTTTTTTTAAATTTACTTACACCTTCAACTCTACCAGTATTGACTACTTGGACGTGAGCATAAAAAAAGACACAGCAAGTGGGCGATATGTTTCTAAAATTTACAGAAATCCAACATACTGTAACTCCTACTTGCATTTTCTAGTGCACACCCTTACAGGCAAAAACGCTCAATAGTGAAAGACCAACTCATTAGAGCTGCAAGGATGTGCACTAGAGAAGTTGACTTTAATTCTGAATGTCAGCTTTTGAGAGACATGTTTTGCAACAGAGGCTATCCAGTTGGTTTAATAAATGACTTAACTGAAGAAATTGTAAATAAACGGAGTAGGGGTATAGTTCAACCCCTCTTGACCATATCTTCAGCTGTCATTGACGTTAACCTGGTAGAGTTACCTTCTAGCCAGGATGCTTTTCGAACTACACAGTTACCAAATAACAACTTGGTTATCTCCATAAAATCTTTAATGACTCAGCAAACTAGGGAGACTTGCTTATGTAATACTTTTATAACCACCTTTAGTAAAGACATTGACCAACTTAGATTAATTCTCCATAAAAATTGGAGCTTCTTTTATAAGGATTTTTCCTTAATTGACAGAATTGGTCGGTCACCCAATATTGTTTACAAAAGAGGTACTAATTTAAAAAGTTTTTTTGAAACCAGGAGCACTAAACCTACTTCTAGACTTACTGGAACATTTATGTGTGGAGCATGTAGGATGTGTAAACACATAAAAACAGGTAATCCATTTGGTGTATTGAACACAAGTAAATTTTACATCAACTACAAGTTGAATTGTGAGTCCAAGAGTGTTGTTTACGTAGCTTCCTGTACTTCATGTCCGGCTTTCTATATAGGGAAAACAGACAGGAAGCTCCGTGAGAGAATCTATGAACACTCTTATGCAATTAGTAAAAACAAAACAGAAAATGCCTTAGCAAAGCATGTTTCGCTGAATGGTGGACATAGTTTCACGTTTCAAGCTATTGATCAAGTACTTCCTGACATTAGAGGTGGCCCATATTCAGTTTTATTAGAGGTATGAGAATTAGAATGGCAGCTCTTAATGCTTTCTGCTTGCCTGGCTTGAATGAGAATTGTAATATTTCAGGTTTGCTCAAACTAAGAAACCTTACACAATAGTTTTCTCTTAACTTTTCACTTATGATATTAACAATGTTTTATATATTGTATCCTGACTGCATATATACTTTTTTATTTGGAGCAGTATGTAAACTTTAACACTTACTTTTACAGGCTTAGAATTTACTATGCTTTGCACCTTTAACTCACTGCTGTTACTAGTCACATGACTCCATGCTACATGGTTTAAATGGTGCAGAAACAATGTAACTGCTGTTTGTCTGTGTGTCTGAAGAAGTTACTTTATTTGAAGTGACAAAAACATGAAAAAAGTTTATTAAATTGATTTTACATTGAAGAAAGTGTCTTTAAAAGAACAATCTAGGCTCACTCTATATCATTTCCTCAATCCTTTCTTTCTTACCTAAGATCTACTATTTGCCCCACACACACCTAATCTCTACCCTCTCTATGCCTCCAATATATATAAAACCTCAAAAAAACCAACATGAACAAACTAGCACTCTCATACACAAATTGCAGATTTTTAACTGGCTCAACAAGAACCACCACTGTATTAATTACAAAAAAATGGTTGGCTAGAGTTACCTAACCTACTGCTACTCTTAAACAACAATTAATAATTATAAAATCTGTATCAACCTAGTAACAACACGATTCTTACCAACCTTACTACATTTCTATATCTCAATGTGCATATATCTACCTGCTTACTGGAATCAAAATGGATATGTATGTATCCAGCTGGACTAGCCCGGTCAACAAATGTAAAAAAATAAATAAAATAAATAAATAAATAAATTTTCTTGCTGGCTACTGTTGGGTTTCTGTTTCATTTTTGGATAGTTTTTCTTGCTCCAGATGTCAGGTTCCCCCCTAATGGGGAGCAATTAAACATAAAAGCACAAAGGTATACTTCCAACAAAAAAGAAAATACACCAAAGAGGCTTTTAAGCATAGTAAAGGAAAGTAGAGGTATAGTCAAAAGAAGTTAGGGGGAAGGAGGGAGGGTAACCAGGACTGCAACAGTGAATACACTCGAACATCTGCATTTATGGTAAGTGTACACAACTGTATTATGTTCTTCATGTTTCACTGTTGCAGTCACTACATTTGGGTAGAGTCCCAAAGCTATGGTTGGCAGAAGGATTTGAGATAGCATTAGGAGCAGCTATAAGGCCCTGCAAGATTGCAGTGGCAAAGCCAGCTCTGGATTTAGAGAAAATTGGCAAATGGTAATGCCTGGTGAAAGTATGCACAGAACTCCAGGTAGCAGCTTCTAGGATGTCCCTGGTAGGAATGCCTCTGAGAAAGGCTGTAGAAGTAGATGCAGCCCTGGTGGAGTGAGGTCTGATCACCTGGGGGATAGGTTTTCCATGGTGCTTGTAGCAGAAATGAATGCAATGGCTTATCCATTTAGAAATGGTTTGTTTTGAAATAGCCTTCCCCTCTACCCCTGCAGCAAATGCTACCAGCAGTTGTTAAGATTTTCTTTGAGGTTTAGTCCTGTCCAAGTAGAATCTAAGTTGTCTGTGCACATCCAGGGAATGCAGAAACCATTCCCCTTTGTTCTGTGGATTGGGAAAGAAGGTTGGCAAATGAATGGACTGATTTAGAGCCACACTGGATACCACCTTGGGCATGAAGGATGGATTGGTCCTGAGTGATACCCTGTCCACATGAAAGATGATGAAAGGCTCCACTGCCATAAGTGCCTGTAATTCAGATACCCTTCTAGCTGAAGTGATTGCTAAGAGGAAAGCTGTTTTCCAAGAAAGAAATTTTAAGTCTGCAGTAGCAGCTGGCTCGAAAGGAGGGAGAGTGAGTTTCTCCAATACAAAGTTAAGGTCGCAGGCTGGGGTTGGAGATCTCGTGGGTGGTCTCAAATTTTTGGCCCCTCTGAGGTACTACTTGAGCAGTGGATGAGAGAAGAGGGGAGGTTCTGTGTTATAATGAGCTGGAATGGCTTTTAATGGAGGAAAAAGACAGGCCCTTGTGAAGCATCTCAGTTAAGTATTGTAAAATCTGAGGTTAAATTGGGCGCTGCTGTGCTCATCCCTTGAGATTGGTTCCAGGCACAGAATCTTTTCCATTTTTCAGCATAAGGTTTTCTAGTACTAGGCCTCCTTGCCTCTAAGATGACATCCATCACAGCTTTGCTAAGTTAGAATTTAAGTAATTAGCCAGGCTGCAAGGTTCAGTGTTGGAAGCTGAGGGTGCAGAATCTGGTTCTCCTGCTGAGACAGCAGGGAAGGAGTCTGAGGCAGGTGCCATGGAGAAAACCATGACACACTGTGCAGGAGGGGGGTACCAATGTTGGCTCTGCCAGTCTAGAGCAATCAAAATCATCCTTGGTTTGTCCTGTTTGACTTTTAGTAGTACTTTGGAGAGCAGAGGCAGTGGGGGGAAGGCATAGAGTGATAGGTTTTTCCAGCTGAAGGACAGAGCATCCACTTTCCAGGCTTGTTTGTGCGGAGTACTTGTGCAAAATTTGTCCGATTGGTAGTTCTAGGAGAAGGCAAACAGGTCTATATGTGGGCTCCCCCATTCACTTGTCAACATGCTGAAAATCCTCTGTTCCAGTTTCCACTCGTGTGGGTCCATAAGGTTTCTGCTTAGTCTATCTGCCAGTGTATTTAACTTTCCTGGCAGGAATTGAGCTTGTAGGTGCACTTGGTAGCTCAAGGCTGTGTTCCACAATGCCATGGCTAGTCTGCAGAGGGGGTAAGAATGTGTACCCCCCTGCTTGTTTATGTACCACATAACTGTGGTGTTGTCCATCTTTACCATTAGTTGTCCTGGAAGAATGTAGTCCTTGAAGGCTGTCAGAGCATTCTGTACAGCTAACATTTCTTTTTGATTGATATGCAGGTGCATCTGACTTGGGTTCCATTTGCCCTGAATGCACTTCCCTGCCAGGTGAGCCCCCCATGCATAGTCTGATGCATCTGTTGTTAGGGTTTGGGTGGCAGTGGGTGGTGTGAATGGTAGTACCTTGTTTTGGTGTCAGGCCTCTGCCCACCAAAGGAACTCTTGGCGTAGGCAAGGTATGATTGGAATCATTGGTTTTTAGGCTGTGAGAAAGTTGACTCCATGGGCTTTTTAGATACCACTGTAGTTTCCTCATATTCAGTCTTGCATATGGAATTAAAAGAATGCAGGAGGCCATGAACCCGAAGGCTTGCAGTATTTGTCTTGCAGATAGCAGAGTTTTTGTGGCCACTTGTTTGAAGTAGGTTGTCAAATGAGTTTGCTTTTCTGGCGTGAAGTAAGCCATCTGGGAAGTTGTATTCAAGCTTGCTCCCAGGAATGTAATTTGTTGACAGGGTACCAGTTGTGATTTCTTTTTGTTTATGGTGTACCCCAGACAAGTTAGAACTACTTTTGCAAATGCCAGAAGATTCAAAAGTATGTCCTGGCTTTGTGCTGGAATTAGATAATCGTCCCGATATGGGTATATTTGAATACTTCTTTGCCTGCAAAATGCAATCACTGGAGCTAGGCACTTTGTGAATACCCTGGGCGCAGTAGATAAGCCAAAGGGCAGTGCAGAGAACTGATAGTGCATGTAGCCTGCTTTGAAGCGTAGGTATTTTCTGCAAGATTCCATGATTGGGATGTGCAGGTATGCTTCTTTTAGATCTAGTGTTGCCAACCAGGCATCTTTGCCTAGCATAGGAAGTAATTGGTGAAGAGTCAGCATCTTGAATTTTGGAATCTCCAGAAAGGTGTTTAGAGTAGACAGGTCCAGGATAGGATGCCATGAATTGTCTTTTCTGGGTACCCTCAGAGTATGTAAGGTTTCCCCAAAAGAAAAATCCTCAGGAGGGGAAGCAGAAGGAATAGAGTCCTCTGCATCAGAATCCTCATAAGTAGGTAAGGACAAATCTAGGTCATCAGAAGAGTCAGAAAAAACAGAATCCTGATCAGAAGATTCATAATCAAGCTCAGCCCTAGGCTTCTTAGAGTGTACGGGGGTTGACTACCGCTGATTAGAGTTATTAAATCATCAGCCATTTTTATCATTTTTTGTTTAGACATAGAGGCCTGAGCATGTGGCCTGGGCATTGCTTTTTTAGACATGGATTGAGAGTTAGGCCTTAGTAATGAAGGAGGCATCAATTTATTATGCAGGTCTGTAGGCCTGAATACACCCTCAGAAGATGGTGCCTGTACAGCGGCTCTGGACCCATCCAAGGTAGAGACATCCACGGGTTGTATAGTTGAAGTATCTCGTGGCATACCGGACTCCAAATGGGTCTCAGTAGAGACCTGCGAATCAGAAGTAGTGGGTATCAGGGGCTGCGAAAGCACCTCACTGGCGAACTGGTGACTGGCTTAGGAGAAGCGTCATAGGCAGTTTTGGACCTCGGCGGCCGGTCTCTGTCTTTATCTTTGCGTTTTTTCAGAATTCCAGTAGTCGGATTGCTAACCAATGACATTTCTGTATAATTAAACCAAGAACCGAAATATTTAGAGGCAAAAATATACCGACGACAGACAGTGCGCTGATTAAATAAAGCACAAAACCTACAACAAGGTATGTCGTGATCAGGGCCTAGGCAAGGAATACAGTACAAATGAAAATCTTTATGAGGTATTTGCTTTCCACAAGTAATGCAATTATTAACTTTTACTGACATCAGGAAGGAGCAAGAAAACGTTTCCCCAACAGAGTGCGTAGCTTTCAGTTGAAGACTTCGGTTCTGAAACTCAAAAACAAAAATTTCAGGTGTCGGCCAACCGGCACTTGCAAAATGCTTTTGCTTCGGGCACCGCACGGCAAGAAAGACTGATGTAATGGCATTGGCTGCATGTTTTATACCCCTGATGACCTGATGTCATGGAAGAAGGGACAGCAACTGACACAGGACCAAAGACTTTGTTAATCAGGCTGACTGAGGGCAACCTGCAAGCAGATTACCGAAATGTAATGACTGCAACAGTGAAACACGAAGAACATCTACTTCAGCCAGTTAAATTATATAACTTCTATAACTTGAGAGGTCTGTTCCCTGCAATTCTGCCTTAGACATCCACAAATTAGACTGAAGTTATGGGCTATTAAAGAAACAGTGTCTTCAAAACTGCTGCCAGTGCATGATTGGAGATGCTGCACTTCCTTTCAGGAGTTTCCTAAAAATGTAAACTTATCAAAATTCATCACTGCAGATTTGCCCTGATGTGAAGCATTTTGCAACAAACAGAACACCAGAACTAAGCTACTGTAACTGTTTATTAAGGCTTGAAACTAGAATATGCAAGGTCCCTTTTCAAGAGCCAGTAAAACTCTTGTCTAAAGTAAAATTAGAGATCGGGGACATAGTTGAATGACCGAGCCTCAGCCACATCGCAGAAGATAAATACCCAGTTGAATTAGGTAACCAATTTCTTGAACAGAAAAGGCACCTCCTAGAACCATTAGAACCAAAGCAAAGGCTGCTACTTGGCTAAATAAGGAACCTAGTTCACTACTAATAACTGGAGACAAAGCATGGAACCAATGGCATTCTACCAGGTACCTAGCATCAAAACAATCTTAGAGCTCATGAATAAAGCAAAAAAATCAGTTAAACAAGACACAATTAATTACTACCAGAATATTCAAATGAAGCACCAAAGAGACCCTCAAAAGTTCTGGGCAGCCATTAACAAAATTTTCCTTCCAGGAAAATCCACACACCCTTCCCATCAACCAAAAACACCACTGAAAACATAACAAAACAATTCAACAAAGTTTTCACTAAAACCATACTTGCTTTATGTAATCTTCAAAACTATACCCCTTCTGTTGAACCACCCCATGCAAATATTAACATCAATAAAAATATAGAATTGAAACCTTCCACCAAAGGTCAACTGCCAGTGACAGCAAACAATGAAAAATAGATAAAATGGCAAATGAACCACCAAGCCGAGTTGCACTTTTATTAATACAAAAATTAAAATCCGGACATCACAGAATGAGTGCTTTCGGGTCTAAGCACTTCATCAGATAACATGCAATACATGAACCCAGATTTTAAAATGCTGTTAACCAATCATCTATCAGTATTGCACCCTCCCTCTCTTGAGGGCTGGTTTTAAAGGTATAACTCCATTTAAACCAGGAGCTCTATCCACCCCAGTTGAATAATACATTTCATCTCACTGAATTCAGTATGGTTAACAATATCCCCACCTCTAATGTTATTACATATGGTCTGCAAGAACATAAGCATAAACATGTGGCCCATGTTCACCTTTATATGCTGATATAAAGCATTATGTATATTTTCTAGCCATATGTCTGAAATGTGTTTCAGAATCGTGTCTTTCAGTCTACAGTTCATTTTCCCCACATATAATGAATTACATTTTTGGCAAACAGCCAGATGAATAACATTCTGTGTTCCGAAATCCGTGTATCCATTTAAAAATATTCTTTGGCTGTATAAATTGGTTCTCATTCAAAATATAACAACAAGCCTTACATTGTCTACAGGCAAAAATGTCCCTACATTGAGACACAGCCTTATTATTCCTCTCTAAACCATGTTCTTGAGATAATATATCCTTTAAATTTTTATTTATTCTAAAACCAAAGGATGGTACCCATCCAACAATGCCACCTATCTATTCATCTGTTAGTATCACTTTCCAATTCCACTTAACAATTTCACAAATACCCCTATGTTATTACTGTATGTTAACATCATACTCACTCCATTGTGATTATTTCTACCCATATTAACATCTCTTCCTATATTCTCTGTTGGACAAGACCTTGTTGAAAACCAGGACTTGGCTCCATTCTGTCTATTCTGTTTGCTATTACTGATTACTTTAGCAAGTTCTTTTCTTTTATAACCTCTTTTCTTCAAACTGGACTCTAAATTAATAAATTCTTGGTCAAATTGTCCATCACCTGTAAACAAGCGAGAAATCCTGTATACCTGCCCTTTACTATGTTATTAAACATATGCCTGGGATGCATACTATCATAAGCCAAGAGGCTATTTTTCCAACATTCTTTCTTGTATAAAGAAGTTTGTATTGTACCATCCCATCCCTTGCTAAGGCGAACATCTAAAAAATCTATTTCTGTCTCAGAATACTTCATTGTAAATCTCAAAAAATCTGTAGTGGATTCTAGATATCTCACAAAAGATACCAAATAATTGTATGTACCTTTCCACTACAAGAATATGTCATCTACAAATCTCACATAATGGCACAAATGCACTTTCCAATTGTGAGGAATGTTAGAAATTACTATTTCCTCCCAGTGGGCTAAGATTAGGTTTGCATATGAATTGGCACATGGTGTGCCCATTGCAATACCTTATCTTTGTTGATAATAATTGCCCTGTCACAAAAAATATTGTTTTCCAATACAAGTTTAAGTCATGCACATATACGTTGACTCACATTAGCATCCAACCTTGCTATATTCATCAAAATAGTATCAGTAGCCGTGGTGCCATACTCATTGCTAATCACTGTGAAAAGATTGTTCACACCTAATAGGTTCATAGGTAGGTACTAGGTTATCTGCCCGAAGGCATTTATAAGACTAGCCGGAATGTGTTTGTTTTCGCCGTCCCCTTAAATTAGTTCCCTGTGCCTCTGTACAGCAGAGCCATTGAAGTGATCCCTGGGGTAAACTTTCTGTTTCCCATCGACTCGTCAAGATTTCTCTTGAAGAGAGTTAGCGAGGAGCTCTGCCTAATGTAGATTGGAATCTTGTTCCAGAGCATGGGAAGTCTCTGGGACAGGAATCTATCCCTCCAGCACATCCTATTTATTGTTGTGGTGAGGTTTAGATCCCTGGAGAGTGTGGCTCGAGGGGATATGGTTTTCTTTAGGTGGAGCATGTCCATCAATTCTGGGTTGGACATGGCCTTGTATGTCAGGCAGAGATCACCTCTGTGTAGGCGGTATGCAACTGAGTACAACTGGAGTTTCTTCAGTCAAACTGCATAGGGCATCTGCTTGAGGCCAGTGATCCTCTTGGTGAGGTACTTCTGTGGTCTTTCCAGTTGTTGCAGGTGTCTTGTAAGGTACATCCCAAATGGGGCATTGTACTCTATGATGGGTCTGATGAGTGATGCATAGAGGGGCCCAATGACCTCTTTCGATCTGGATCAGGATTTTCTAACCACTTTGGCAACGTGATTATCAAAGGAGAGGTTACTATCTACTTGGATCCCCAGATCCCTTATTATGTTTTTTGTATTTGGGGGCTACCACCTATGTGGTAGTTTGTGGGTACTTTGTTTTTTCCAAAGTGGATGACGATGCACTTTTGGCATTTAGCTTGATGTGACAAGCATATACTCCTGATGTACATTAATTTGTAAATACTCATACAATGATGTTAAAAATTGAGCCGTATCTTTTACATTTCTGGGAAACATTTGTAATATAGGTTTTAATGTGCACTCTATCCATATATACACATTCTCTGTGAACCAACCCCTCCCTCAGACAATAGGCCTCAGGTGTGTGTTATGAGGTTTCTTATGCACCTTTGAAAGTGCTTTAAACACAGGTACAACTGGATGCTCAATCCATAAAAATTTAAATACTTCCTCAATTAACAAACCAATATGCTTCATATTGACCAATTTATTCCGCACCTTAGTAATTACTGTTTTTACCAATACTGGGGATAATTGAAGAAACATATGTGTATCACTGACTAAACACATAATTTTATAATAGAATTGGTGGTTCATTACCACTACCACACCTCCCTTATCAGCGGGTTTGATTACAATACGTTTATTATGGCTCAACAAATCTAACACTTTCTTCTGTACTGATGTCAAATTATGATATATATATATATATTTATGTCTATTGTCTAAATATCTCTTCACTTCCTCCCCACATAGTTTTAAAAACATAGTCACCATGGGAAGCATAAATGGTACAAAAGTGCTAGGTTGTTTTAAATCTGTCTCTCTTAATTCACTGTTTGTACCAAACAAATGTTTAAGAACCACATTTCTAGCAAACAGCATTAAATCTACAATTACTTCACTGCCTACAGATTCCATACTGGGTCTCAACCGCCACTCTCAAGAAACTGGCAAAAAAAAATTGAAGAAATACAGTACGATTTTCATGTGTTGCTCTTTCTGTTTTCCCCCCGCAGAAAAATACCTTACATTTTTAGAGTTTTAGAGTTTTAAAAATCAAGATAGGAATAAATTCCCTCTCTCCACAATCTGAGAACATGTGTATAACCCAGTTATCATGTCAAAAGAGCACATCATTTCACAAACTATCTGATTTCAAAACGTGCTGTTTTAATGTATGAACATTTCCTTTCTAGAAACAAGTAACATCTGTGAATTTCATTAGCTGTTACAAAAGAATTACAACAATAATGCTGAAAACAGCCAAACAGAAGCACCAAACATCATCAAGTCTTATGATGCATATAGCAGCAATGGCATGGCCTAAATGATCTAAATTATAGAACAGATAAGGATTCACAGTAGAATAAGGTGGTTTATTTAACATCACACCCTCATTAATTAAAATAATGGCTTGCAAGGTTATTTATGGTCCAGAAATATAATGCCCAGTTAGTGAAAGACTGAGTGGTACAGTGGTTAAGGCATATGCCTTTCAACCACAAGGTGCAAGGTTTGGTTCTCACTCATGGAAATAGTTTGGGGTTGGGAGGGTGGCCTAATGGTTAAGGTGTTTGCCTTACAAACACAAGGTGCAGGGTTTGAGTCTCACAAGGGATAATTGGCTAGGCTTAAAATGGCTCGCAAGGGCAGTTAGCTTAGTACTAACCTATGAACCTATGAACCTAAGATAAATAAAACTGCTGTCTGTCACATTATTACTGAGTCAGATTAAAATAGAATATGTATGTTTTAAATTTAAAACCAGAAAACGACCACACTACCAATGAGTGGTAGAATAAAACCAAAAACAGCAAAACCACACTGGCCACAATAGCAGAAGGAATAGGCAGGAATAGACAGGAATAGGCACCAACACACAGGATTAGTGTACTAGTAACTTTAATCAGTGCTTTTGTCCAAACACAGACTTCATCAGAATAACATATGTAACAACACAATAGTTTAAATACTCTAAAACCAACCAAAAAGGCTCTCCATTTATTAACTCATTAACACATAATTAACATTTAATTAAAAAAAATTAAAAAAAAATATATAGATCTTTGCTCATATCCTAATAGTCACTCCTATCCCTCAGAAATCATTTAATATTTATCACATTGTTAAGTCCTGGATGTTTATCAGTTTCCAATTTAATTTGCCAGAGGGTCTCTTTTTGTTCTAAAAAGTTTTTAAAATCCCCATCCCTAAGATCTAACAAGCAGTGTTCTAATATGGTCAATTGAATTTTTTCATAATTCTCACAACCAATAGTATGTTTACAAAGAGCATTTCTGTCATATTTATTTTTAATACTATATAAATGTTCCTTAATTATGTCTCTTAGGGATCTAGTAGTCATGCCTACATAAAATGCACAGCAACCTGAACACACACTCACATATACTTCTCCTTTCATCTTACAATTAAATCTAACTGGTACTTCTAAGGTAGAAGGAATAGAATTTAATTCAACATAATGTTCCTCCAGAATGTATCTATATACATTGCAATCACCACATTTTAAACATCCCGTTACTTTTGTTGTTAATAATATTGCCCCCTACTTTAGTGCTATCATTAAATAATAAGGTTTTAAAATTAACCCTGTTGGTATATATAAACCCAGGAGCATTTCCTATTGCCTAAATTCATTCTTTATTTCCTTCCAAAATTTTCCAAAAAACATACTCAAGCAAATACGTATAATGTTTACATATTCAGACTTTATGATTTTTCCTACCCAAAAACTTTGGAAGGCTGGTTCTGATAACTGAGGTTTCTGATATTCGACATTCAGATCTCTACTGTATACAGGTACCAGAAAGTAACTTTCCAGCTTCTCTAACAGCTATATGCATTCTGCTTGTGGTATACTATAATATCTGTAAAGGAATAGAATGTGAAAAAGCTTAATAGATACTGAGGCAAAAATGCATGTTGGACAATTAGGAAGAAATGTTGAGAATTAGTGAGTGAAAAGTTGAATTTATAATATAGTTTTACAGTGTAATATTTTGCACAAATAAAGTTTTGAATCACTGGGGCTGAACAGCATTGAAACAAGGGATATGTGCACACTGTTAATATAATAATGACAAACCATGTAAAAACATGAGTCTAAAATATTATTATATGAATATATTAAGAATTTAAAGATCCAGTTTTAAATTTTAGCACTTGAAGAAGTTAGTTCTTCTAATACTCTGGGTTATATGGTTTGATAGATGCTTAGATTGGTAAAATAAATTCATATTGTAAAAGCAAAAAGTGCAAATGCATAACAACATTCATACATTCCCAAAGAATTTTCAGATAATTTAGATACTTTGCCAAAGCATTGCATTTACACCCTTTATAACTATTCAAATTGACAGGAAATATCATATACAAATAGACCCCGATGCATTGCCACTGATCTTTTTCTTTCTGCTTTTCAAGGTTAGGGGCTGCCACAGCGAATCATCTGTTTCCATTTCTTCCTATCCTCTGAATCTTGCTCGGCCACACCAACCACCTGCATGTCCTCTCTCACCACATCCATAAACCTTATCTTGGGCCTTCCTCTTTTCCTCTTACCTGGCAGTTTCATCCTTAGCATCCTTTTCCCAATATACCCAGCATCCCTCCTCAGCACATGTCCAAACCAATGCAATCTCGCCTCTCTGGCTTTGTCTACAAACCATCCAACCTTGGCTGACCCTCTAATATACTTATTACTAATCCTGTCTAGCCTCATCACACACAGTGCAAATCTTAACATTTTTAACTCTGCCACATCCAGCTCTGACTCCTGCCTTTTTGTCAATGCCACTGTCTCCAACCCATACAACATAGCTGGTCTTACTACCCTCTTGTAGACCTTCCCTTTCACTCGAACTGGTACTCATCTGTCACAAATCACTCCTGACACTCTTCTCCACCCACTCCACCCTGCCTGTACTCTCTTCTTCACCTCTCTTCCACATTCGCCATTACTCTGAACTGTTTATTTTATTTATTTATTTTACATTTGTTGACCGGGAAAGTCCGACTAGGTTCCACAGATCCTGTTTTCAGCGGAGGCCTGGGGAGAAATGCTCCAGAAGCATGTCTTTAGAATGTGGGAAACCGAGTACCCGGAGGAAACCAATGCAGGGAGAACATGCAAACTCCACACAGAAGGCACCCGGAGAACCTCTTGTTGTGAGGTGACAGCATTAACCGCTGCACCACTGCGCCGCCCGACTGTTGATCCCAAGTATTTAAACTCATCCACCTTTGCCAACTCTATTTCCTGCATCCTCACCATTCCTCTATCCTCCCTCTCATTCACACACATATATTCTGTCTTAGTCCTGCTGACCTTCATTCCTCTCCTCTCTAGAGCAAATCTCCACCTCTCCAGGGTCTCCTCAACCTGTTCCCTACTCTCACTACATATCACAATGTCATCTGCACACATCATAGTCCACGGGGACTCCTGTCTGATCTCGTTTATCAACCTGTCCATCACCACTGCAAATAAGAAAGTGTTCAGAGCTGATCCTTGATGTAATCCAACCTCCACCTTAAACGCATCTGTCACTCCCACTGCAGATCTCACAGCTGTCACACTACCCTTGTACATATCCTGTACCACTCTTACATACTTCTCTGCCACTCCCGACTTCCTCATACAATACCACAACTCCTCTCTAGGCACCCTGTCATATGCGTTCTCTAAGTCCACAAAGACAAAATGCAACTCCTTCTGACCTTCTCTGTACTTCTCCATCAACACTCTCAGGGCAAACATTGCATCTGTAGTGCTCTTTCCTGGCATGAAACCATACTGTTGAATCACTAATCATCACCTCCCTTCTAAACCTAGCTTCTACTACTCTTTCCCATAACTTCATGCTGTGACTCATCAATTTTATCCCTCTGTAGTTACTACAGCTCTGCACATCACCCTTATTCTTAAAAAAATCAGTACCAAAACACTTTTTCTCTTCTCCTCAGGCATCCTCTCACTTTCCAATATTTCATTAAACAATCTAGTTAAAAATTCCACTGCCATTTCTCCTAAACACCTCCAAGCTTCCACAGGTATGTCATCTGGATCAACAGCCTTTCCATTCTTCATCTTCTTCATAGCTATCCTTACTTCCTCCTTGCTAATCCATTGCACTTCCTGATTCACTATCCCCACATCATCCAACCTTCTCTCTCTCTCATTCTCTTCATTCATCAGCCCCTCAAAGTACTCTTTCCATCTGTTCAACACACTCTCCTCACTTGTGAGTACGTTTCCCTCATTATCCGTTATCACCCTTACCTGCTGCATATCTTTCCTAGTGCAGTCCCCACTGATACGTGCACCAAAATGCAAACCTGTAGCTCTAAGAAAATTGAATAGAAAATAAAAAGGTGTCATAAAGAAGCAATTAATGTCAACAGAATGCACAATTAGTTTAGTTATTGTTAAAAACAAAAAAAGGATTTGCATTTCTACTGATTCATAATATATAAATAGAGTAAAGCATAGTTTAATCAAGTGGTTATAATTGAAGAAGTGATCTCAACAATGTTGGATGCTAAGGCCTTTTCAGTCTTAGATGTAAACTGTGGATTCTAGCAGATAAATCCCATAAAGAATGCTCTAAATTGCCTACATTTAATAAGCCATTAAGGAATGCCTCATTACCACTTTACAGACTGCACAGAATCCCAGGTCTATATTATAAGAATGAATGCTTAAAATGTCGAACACCTCTTTGTCGACATGTATTAAGCGAACGCTTTTATAATCGAAAGCTGACATACTTGAAATATTTTAGTTGTCCAACACTGATCCCTCACTGCCGCATTTAACATGAACTACAAACACAGTAAATTTCACTTCTAATGAACACCCTCAATATACGCTACAATCCTTCCTGTTTGTAAAGTAAATGAAGTAACCATACCAATCGCCAACAGTAAATCTCCACAATTACACTTGTCCAAAACAGCACCTTCCAGAAACACAAACCAGTTAACACATATGGGGGCAAGCCTCTCTGCACCCCCCCATGTGGGGGGCTACACCCACCACACCTCTTGCAAATTATATATACCAACTCTGAGATCATACTAAAATTAAGGTTAACATGAATAATTCATAATGTACACATCTTTACGTCACTGCTACATTTGCATGTGTTGGCCAACAATGACATTTCGAACTTAACGTTTTAGATCTTTAGAGCTTTTGCTTACAGGAGCTTTCGCTTAAAACGTGTCAACAAAGTGGTGATCAACATTTTATGCATTCGTTCTTACAATATAAACCCCAGAATCCCTGCACAGGACCTGCCTCTGGATCAGAAAGGCTACTCTCAATAGGAAGACAAGGGTGTTAAGGCTTACCACTGATGATAGTGTTTACTGAATCCAACAGATTCTAGGTTTTAACATTTTAATTTTTTTTCCTGATAAAATGATGGGCAGTTGTTATAGGCAGCAAAATATGCAACATTAAAAGAGTTGCAGGCTAAGGAGACAGCAATTACTGAGTAATCAGCTCTGCCATGTGGCTGCTGCTAGTAAGTTTCTAAACTAGCTTTAGACCCATTATTGCTTGAATAACAATCGGTGGAATAATTGTTGATTGCAGTTTCGTACATACTTCAGCTGTCCTTACTATCCCTTCCATTTGAACCCATTGTGTTACTGCGACTGAATATCTCAATGTGAATGGGCTACCAAGACTTCACAAGAACAGAAGCTGAATAATAAAAGAAGTTATCTTAACAGTGGTGGAGGTCCATATATTAAGCTCTTATGGTTCCATCTACCCCCACCACCTTATATACTTGCATATATTATATATGTATTATGTTATCCGTGTTTAAGATATTCACTATAGAGTCAGGGAAGGTTGTAGCACTCTTACTGCTCTTTACACAGTCACTGGAAATATATAATCTAATATGGAAATATGGAGAAAGGATGCTTTACCACACACATGTTTGTAGATTTAAAAGGGTTCTTACAATGTGAATGCAACCGCACCGCTAAGTAGATCTCCCTTCAAAAACGAACAGCAAAGTGAGAAAAAGTAAATGGAGATTCTAGCCATGAATATAGTCCAAGGACAACTCTTAGGCAGCCAGTTGAAATCCAAAAACCAAATATTTATTAGTTCAACAATACAAAAGGAAGGTAAGCGTTTTCGCGTAGTGTGTCCTACGCTTCATCAGACAGCTTTATGCAGAAAACTAAAGTTCTTAAATACCACAGTACGCGGGAAAATTTCATTTTAACAAGCAATCAATTTTTTAACAAGCAATCAACTTTTAAAAAGCTGACATTCAATATAAAGTCTAAACAAAATACGTAGGTTTAGCTACCATACTAGATAACATTATAAATGAGATTCTAAAAAACAATGAATCAACAACCAATAGACATACATACGTAAATGAGCATATGAATATATGACAAGAAACTGCCCAAATCTATAAAATCTATGAAATAAACATATAATAAAATTCATATGTAACTAAACTATGCATCATAAAACAGACAAAACAAACCTCACGTTTGTTGTGTTACCTTAACAAATCTAAATAAATTAAACTTGTTAATTTAAAACCAATCTGTAGTAAATATCAAAATAGTGATATTCAATGTGGACAAAAAATTTTCTATTTTATTTAAATAAAATAAAATCAATTTCAAATAACAAACATAATTTATGAATCATAATTATACTAAAGATTCTTCTGTTCAAGAACCGGTTTGATGGATACATAGTTATTCAGACCTGGGGATATGTGTGAGCTGAGTTTTAAAATCCATTTCAGCTATGCTAAAGCTAATTCATTATCAAAATCCCCACCACGCATGCTCTGTCTTACCACTTGTAGCACTCTGAAACAAAAGTTATGAGAAGGATGTTCTATTATGTGTTTAGCCAATGTGTTAGCCTCGTTGCCCTTATGGATATCGTACAAGTGATTATAAATTCTATCCTGTAACCTCCTTTTGGTTAGACCCACATAGAAGGCTTGGCATATCACGCAATTGGCAAGATAAATTAGGTTTCTGGTATCACAAGTTGCATGAAACCTAGGGGTAAATTTATAGTTAGTTACAGGGTGCTGGTATACTTGTGTATTAGTTATATAACTACATCTGTTACAATGATTACAGGCAAAAGTACCCAGATTCAAGGATGTTAACGTAGCAAAAGAATTTAGGGTAATATGATCATTACATAAAATCTGTTTAAGGTTTTCACAATTTTTGTACAAGAAGCTAGGTTTATTACCTACTATTCGTCTTGTGTTAGAATCCATAATGAGGACATTCCAATTCCTGCAAATAACTTCTTGTACATTATTAATGTCACTGGTGTATTTTGTAGTATATTTAACATTATTGCCAGTGATGTGTGAACCGTGTGTACCTTTATAATTATTATGAATCACAAAATTATTAGCTGTTAAATCTTCTCTAGTACTAGAGGGATCCAAAAAGCCTAAAATACTATGTAAAGGCTTGCAGCCGAGGCGCTAGGAGAGGAGAGACAACTAAAAGGTTTTTATTAAATTCTTATTTTGGAAAGTAGAGCTGTTTTCACTGGTCTTTTGTGTGGTTTCAGAATAATTTGCTTTTGGATAGTGGTTATTTTAACTATGTCTAATAGCTCTCACCATATTAGGGTCATAGCCCCTATCTAGAAAAAGGGATTCCATAAAATCAGCCTCAGCCAATAAAGACTGTCTCTCCTTGCAAAGTCTCAAAATTCTCACAAATTGACTTTTGACGATGCCAAAAAAATATCTAGGATGCATACTGTCAAAAGTGAGTAGAGTATTTTTCCAAACCGGTTTCCTGTACAAAGTGGAAACAATAGATCCACAATCAGTTAACTTCAGAGACACATCTAAAAAATTAATCTCAATGGGCGAAATATCTTTAGTAAACCTAAGAAAAGAAGTAGTGGTCTCTAGATTTAAAAGGGTATGTGAATGTGTAAGCAATGCCTTCCTACTACAAAAACATTAGAAAATTAGATTTATCTGCAATGTCTTTACCTAGATAACAAATTATCTTACAAATGAAATCTTCGCCATTTAAAATAGAAATCAGTTTTCCATACTAGGTGCCTTTACCCCAGAAGTCCCCGTAGTTCAGTACTAAAGCCCCCACACTCTTCCAATGCTTTGTTAATGACTTAACGTTTGCCATCCTATATACAGAAGATATATTTGTATATGGATCAGGACTATCATCCTCTGATATTGAAAACCAACTGAAGATAAATTTACACCAGGGTCATCATGTATGCACCTGGTCGATTTGAGAGGTCATTACTGTTAACTGCTTGAAAGGGGTGGAAAGAACTTTGAAGTTTGTCTGCTTAAAGGTATTTATGTCCAGGCATCATATGGTCCCCTTGATCGCTTGCTTAGTATGTTCCTATGTAACTCCAGAAAAGAATTTAAGTCTATTTGCAAGTGATTAAAACATAAACTCACTCTACATACCTTGAAAACTGTCTGCATGATCTTTGGAGGACAGTGAATCTCAGTAATAACAGTACAAAGAAAGTAACGTATTTGTTTAAAAATAAAACCACACAGATACAAAGTTACAAGTATCTGGAACTATTCTTGGGCTCTTAACATTTAGACCTCATACCAAACTCATAAATGATAAATCAATACCAAACTGAAATGATTCCATGTCATATCCAACCATTATACTAACAAATCAAGGACAGCATAATCAATAAATGTACTAAGCCTAATATTTGAATATACTCCCACTGTTAAAATTCTGAATTAAGGTATTAATACCAAACTTTTACAAACAGCTTAACAAATTTTGACATTTCATCAAATGTACTCCAGCAACTGACCATCTCTGTGAAATTATCAAAAAAAGCAGCCTGGCTCATTGTAACTGGTGAGCTATCCTACTTCTGTCGTCATTCATCATCATCTTCTTTCGGCTGTTCCCGTTAGAGGTCACCGCAAGGGATCATCTGTTTCCATTTCTTCCTGTCCTCTGCATCATGCTCTTTCACACCAACCGCCTGCATGTCTTCTCTCACCACATCCATAAACCTTATCTTAGGCTTTCCTCTTTTCCTCTTACCTTATCCTTAGCATCCTTTTCCCAATATACCCAGCATCCCTCCACAGCACATGTCCAAACCAACGCAATCTCACCTCTCTTGCTTTGTCTCCAAACTGTCCAACCTGAGCTGACCCTCTAATATACTGATTCCTAATCCTGTCCATCCTAGTCACACCCAGTGCAAATCTTAACATCTTTAACTCTGCCACATCCAGCTCTGACTCCTGCCTTTTCGTCAATGCCACCATCTCCAACCCATATAAAATAGCTGGTCTCACTACCCTCTTGTAGACCTTTCCTTTCACTCTTACTTGTACCCGTCTGTGACAAATTACTCCTGACACTCTTCTCCACCCATTCCACCTTGCCTATACTCTCTTCTTCACCTCTCTTCCACACCCACCATTACTCTGAACTGTTGATCCCAAGTACTTAAACTCATCCACCTTTACCAAACTCTACTCCCTGCATCCTCACCATTCCTCTACCCTCCCTCTCATTTACATACATATATTCTGTTGTGTCATTAATTTGTGTCATTTCATATAACCTAACTGCCCCCTCTCTTTTACAAGAGAAATATCTTACTGTCCTATAAAACAAGAGATTCACCCTACAAACACTTTACTTTTCATAAAATAATTTCAGCAAACTGGCATAATTTACCACAGGAATTAAGAAAACAAATAGAATATGCCACCTTCAGAAAGAAATTGATATACTATCCAATAAATACATACTTACAGCTGCAACTGTTTCTTGGATAATGATTAGCTTAAATATAAAACAAAGCTTCAAATCATCCTGTAGATAATGCAACTTCTGTCATGACCAGTTTAAAATCCTCTAGAAGCAAAATGTGCATGCCCACATTGTAAATATGATAATATGTATATATTATTCATAGGCTCATAAGAGATTACTAGGCTAATGGCTCTGGAGCCCTTACAAGCCTAGCCAAGAGTTTATCCCCAAAAAAGAAACCTCAGTCAGTACCTGTCATGCCTGTGAATAAGGGACACATGTGGAACCCCTGGGAAAAATTTGTGGTTGCCCATCCACTTTTCAAGATTGTGCTTGAAGAGGGTCAGTGACATACTTTGTTTGACGTGTATGGAGAGTCTATTCCAGAGATGGAGTAGCCTTTGGGAGACAAGCTTGTCTCTCCAGCAGGTTTTCTTAATGTCACATATTAGATTTAAGCTTTTCAATCGGGTACTATGCAAGGAGTTAGACTTACAGATATGGAGCATCTCTAGTAGAGCAGGGTCTGAAATTGCCTTGTAGGCAAGACACAGATCACCTCTGAGCAGTCTGTATGATACAGAGTAGAGTGATAAGATTTTGAGCCTACTCACATAATACAGGTCTTGGAGGACATGGATTCTCTTTATGAGGTATTTCTGTGGCCTTTCCAGTTGGTTCTGGTGTTTGGAGAGGAACATACCAAATGGGTCATTGTACTCAATTATTGGCCTAATGAGGGAGGAGTACAGAGAGGAAATAACTGCCTTTTTTCTGGATGCAATCCCCTTACTTATGAGATGAACCAAGTAAAAAGCTTTTCTGACCACTGTCGCTACATGATGGTCAAATGTGAGATTGTTGTCAACTTGTGTACCCAGGTCTCTCACCACAGGTTGTGTGCTTAGGGTGCTGCCACTAATGTCATAATCAGTAGAGGCCATGTTTTTGCCAAATGGTATGATAATACACTTTTTTGCATTTAACTTAAGGGCATGACTTTGACACCTGCCATTTGTTGCTGTGAGACCCTCTTGAAGTATATTAACATCATTTGGAGAGTCAAAGACATCACCCAACTTACAGTCATCCACAAACTTGGTCAGCCACAGGCCTTTTGTCTTTGCCTGGACCTCTGAGAAGTAGACACCACTAGTGACAGGTCTGCTGTCGGAGGTGGTGGCACCTATTTTGACCTTGTGGGTCCTATCAGAAAGCCAGTTGGCCACCCACCTGATGGCATAGGTATTTACACCAAGTTGTGTTAGCTTTTTGATGATGCCCGAGTGGGCGATTGTGTCAAAGGACTTGGCCAGGTCAAGGTAAACTGTATGTACTGACTTAAAAACAAGCACCCAAATGAAACAAATAAACCGAAGAAACAGCTGCAAGTTACAGGAAGAACTAGAATCAGGAACCGGTAATAGCGTAAAAAACAAATTTAATTTCCGCTTTCGTCACAACTTCTTCAGAAAACACATGATACTTTACATTAATCAGTATATATAGTCGTATAAAAAACAATTAATCAATTACTGATGCAAAATCCATTTAAAAATATATACATACATTATTTATGTGCTAAAAAAAGCCTTTAATTCCAAATCAAAGTTACTTTTGTTTTTGTTTACATGTAACTTACGGTGTTTTAAAAAACATTTAAAATTTATACTTTCATTCAAACCAGGAAAAACATCAGATTTTAATTTTATTTGCCATAGACATTCCCGCTGTTCTATATAATTCTTATGATCACCAGCCCTACCATCAAATTTGCACTTTTCTAAAACAGAAAATAAAAATTTTTTGAAATTAGGGCATAAAATGGAATGTTTGTATAACGCATTATTCAAGTCTTTAGTTTTTATGGCATATAAATGTTCCTTAATCCTAGTTGCTAATGACCTCGTGGTCATACCCACGTAAAAAGCTGTGCAAGAAGAACATATACCAACGTAAACTACCCCTTCAGTATTACAATCTATGTAGTCACTGATCTCAAAAATCCTGTTGGAACTGACAATATCAATATAAGGTCCCTCATGAATGTATCTACAAACTTGACAATTTTGGCATCGATGCATGCCCTTCTTACTAATAGAGTAATTGACGGAATGTTTGTGGTTACTTTCCAAAATATTTTTAAGGGTGTTCCATTTACGAAAAACAAAATATGGTTCAGATCCTGAAGTACGTAAAATATCCTTATTGCCTTGTATGACCTTCCAATTATTTCGTAAAATATTTTTAATGTGATCATAATCACTACTTATGTCAAAGGTACACACTAACTGCTCAGGGCTCCTGTTAGAATTATTGTTTTTGTGAATGCCATGACAGTCATGAATAATTGCAGGGAAGTTAGTAGACCTTTTGTGGAATATTTCTTCCCCAGTGTTAAATAAAAATGTCTGATCATACCCTCTTTGTAAAAATAATGTGACTATAAAATGAAATTCATTGATCAACATTTCATCTTTAGATGTCATTCTACAGGCTCGGATAAATTGTCCTCTAGGGATGTTTTTTTCTTCATATAAGTGGGATGGCCACTGTTAAAATGTAAATAGCCATTGGTAAAGGTCTGTTTTCTATAAATTTTACTATGAAAAGATTTATCTGATAGATCCCACCATATATGTGTGTCTAAAAAATTCACCCCTAACCCGACATCGCCTAATGTAAATTTAATAAAATTGGAAAAAGAATTAACTTTATTAACAAATGAATTAACTGTATCAACATTACCTTCTATGATGAAAATCAAGTCATCAATAAATCTACCAAAAAATAAAATGTTAAACATATTTTTCAACACTGCTAGGAACTCCAACTCCCACCATGCCATGACTATATTCGCAAAAGCCGGGGCTCCCGGGGACCCCATAGCAACACCACATTTTTGTTTATAATAGGCCTTCCCAAACTTAAAGTAATTATTCTCAAGAATGATGTCCAAAAATCTACAAATAACAGCAATACCAGAATTATTAAATATTTTTTTCTTTGCTAAATAACTTCGAACGTCTTCAACTCCTTGATCATGTGGTATGCAGGAGTACAAAGCAATAACATCTATGGTAAATATGATGTGTTTTTCCGCATCAAACTGAATATTGTTCGAGAAAATTCTTATTTTGTCCAAAAAATGCCATGAGTCTCTGATATAGGATTCATTATTATAAATTAAAGGTCCTAAGATGGCATCAATAATTAAAGAAATACCTTCGGTGACTGAGTGAGGTGAGGACACAATAGGGCGTAGTGGAGGATTAAGAATATTTTTATGAGTTTTGGGAACTCCAAATATAACACCAATCTTGGGTTTATCAACTGTGCAAAAATTGTATAACGTAAAATTGATTTCCCCAGACATCAAGGCATCGTAAAGATGTGAATGTACTGTACTAAAACTCCTCAAGATATTAAACAAAGGAACACATTCATATTCATTTGAATTATTAAGAATGTCCAACATTCTAGAATTATATTGTTCTTGCTCCATAATAACCATATTAGAACCCTTGTCACTTTTCATATATCTGTATTTTTCATTTAAGGCTTTTAAAGAGCCTAAAGCTCTTCTTTCTAATTTTGATAAATTGTCATGAAAGTAGGAATTAGATTTAAACAAAATGTCTAGGTCTTTTAAACAAAGGTCCTCAAAAGTTTTAATAGTGTGATGTAAATTAGGGACGTAACTAGATGGTTTACTAATACTGCAATTAATTTCAGGGGTGTTGTGTAACAAAAAAGAAAGATTAAGTTTTCTTGTATATTTTTTCAAATCTATAATAGTTTTGCTATAATCTGCTTTTTTATTTGGAATAAAATTAAAACCATAGCTCAAAATAGCAAGTTCACACTCATTAAATACATGGTCAGTTAGGTTAATAATGTCAAAACTGTCTGCTTTAGAATTTATGCTTCGTCCTCCAACGAATTCGAACCCAAAAAAGTACGACTTCTGGTAAGAATTGTACTTTTAGCGTTCATACTAACATGTCCTTTTTGGTAATTACCACTGTTACTTCTGTTATTGGAACCTGAACCAAGATGTTCAGATAGATCCTTCTTTTGATTGGTTCTCCTTAAGGTACCATCGTCTGTAAATGTGTCAGTCCTTGAAGCCGTACTTTCGTCAGAAACAGTCTGTTTGTCCATATTTTTATCTTGTAACATGTCAATAACAGATGGAATAGCAGGCATCAACTTGGGAAATTCACTGTCATAGTTTTCAGAACTTATACTGGGTTCAACAACATTCTTTGTGGTTCTGTTGGTACCATGAAAACGTTGGTTTATATTCCCACCAATCGCCTCTGCATAATTGCGTTTATTAACAAAATATCCTTGCCTATTCTGCTCCCTGTACTGTTGATTAGGAGCATAATGAGCATATGCTGTTTTGTTTTTATAGGATTCAATATCTCTTTCCATCTTTAGCTGTTTTCTGTTAGTAACAGTTTTAGTGTGCTCAAGTAGTTCTTTATCAAAAAAGCTATACAACACATTTAGTTCCTTAATACTTAAACGTTCCTTTAAATCAAGCTCCAAATCTTTAATGTCCTTCAAAATCGAGGAGTTACATGTAAACAAAAACAAAAGTAACTTTGATTTGGAATTAAAGGCTTTTTTTAGCACATAAATAATGTATGTATATATTTTTAAATGGTTTTTGCATCAGTAATTGATTAATTGTTTTTTATACGACTATATATACTGATTAATGTAAAGTATCATGTGTTTTCTGAAGAAGTTGTGACGAAAGCGGAAATTAAATTTGTTTTTTACGCTATTACCGGTTCCTGATTCTAGTTCTTCCTGTAACTTGCAGCTGTTTCTTGTATGTACTGACTTCCCCTTCATCCAGGGCCTTAGTGACAGTCTCAAAAAAGTCAACCAGGTTCAACAGGCAAGATCTGCCTTTTATGAATCCGAACTGGGTGGGGTCAAGTGCTTGGAGATTGCCAATTTCCTTGTTTATGAGGTCCATAATAATATGCTCCATGGCCTTTCAGATCAGACTTGTCAAGCTAATGGGGCAATAGTTTCCAGGGTCAGTAGTGGCACCACCTATGTGCAAAGGGATGAAAATGGCAGTTCTCCACTCTGCTGGAATGAAGCCTGTACTCAGACTATGGTTGAATAGAGTACTCAATGGTGAGGCTAGTTCTTGCTGGAGATGGTACAGAGTACAGCCTGGGGTACTATCAGGCCCCCATGGAACCTGTATTCTTTGTCTTGGATAGGGCCTTTAACACTTGATCTATGGAGATGTGAGGTGCGGGGCAAGTATCAGGGATGTCAAATGGGACTTTGAGGGGACAGGGGGATGAAGTTTGCACTGAACCTGTCTGCTAGCAGGTTGGCAAAGTCAACAAGATCAGTGTAAGTGGTACCATTAAGAAATAATTTGGGACAAACTTGGGCTTTGTCATGGAGGTTTCTGATGTAACTGAAAAAGGTTTTGTGGTTAGCCTTTGTTTTGGAGGCTAGCTTTGATTCATAATTGGCTTTGAAGGTTTTCACTAGTGATCTAATTTGCTTGATGAGGCTAAGGAGGAGTTTTTCCATTTAGGAATTTGTGCCTTTTTATCCTTGGACAACAGTTTCTTCCTTTTGTTGTAACGTCTGTTGATAGAGGATGTCCACCACATAGGTTTGTGTTTTCATGAAGAGCAGGTTTTAGTTCTGCTGGGTATGACTGACACCATGCAGTTGTACAGGTGCTTGTATACTGCAGTGACATACTGTTCAGCATATTTGTCTGCATCCTCTGAGGGGGGCTGTGAAGCTACTAATATCTTCCCTTAGAAGGCTGAAGTTTTTTTGCCTGGTTACGACTTGGGGGGGGGGGGGGTGATGTTGGATAGGATAGACACTTCAAGTGAGACAGACCAATGGTCTGATCTCACCTGGGAAGAACTTACTATGGGTGTGGTGTAGTGGTAGCCCATGTTGGTGAGAACCAAGTCTAGAATGCAATATCCCCCTGTGGGAGATGAGACAAGCTATTCTAGTGCATTAGAACTGATGAAGTCAAGGAATCGTTGGGTGAGTGCATTAGAGCAGGAATATCTCACCCAGTTTATGGTTGGGTAGTGGAAGTCACCAAGGATCAGGGTGTTAGGGGGTACCTTGATGGACTCAAATAAGTCCAGGTAGGAGGATTGGGCGTCCTGAGTCATGGAGGGGGGCCTATAGCTGGCTATAACTTGGATGGGTGTCTTGCCAATTGTTAATTGCACCTGGAGAAGTTCTAGTACATCATGCTGCAAAGCAGTCTGGAGCTGTGCTTGTCATTTTTAATGAAAACAGAAACTCCACCACCCTTAGCCTTTCTGATCTCATTTTGCGGTTGGAATGTGTAGAATGAGGTATAGCCTGGTAAGGCAGGGGTGCTCTCTGCAGCTTGAACCAAGTTTCCGTTACTGCACAGATGTCAGCATCTTCCAATGTGAGGAAAGCCTCCAGTAAGTGAATTTTCAGGTTAAGGCTCCTAGCGTTAAGAAGCATGACCTTCAATTTGCTTTTTGACAGATCTTTTATGTTGGAAGATTTGGCTGTGGGACATTGCCTAAAAAAGGCCCAATGGGGGAGATAGGAACCTTGGCCAGAATCCTGAATTCCAGGGGTAACAAGTGGAGGCCACCTCTGTCAAAGCATCGAGGCCTGTCAACCATGTCATCCCAGGCAGACAGATACTGGATCCCCTTGGAATGATACCAGAAACTAAGCCAATTGTTGAAGTCAATTATTTTTTGTTGGTATTGTGGTATTATTCTTGGTGAAGGTAGGATGCTGCTTAGGGCTAGGGTCATACCTGCCTGGGACACATACTCTGACAGCTCAATCATGTCTCTGTTCATATGGTCCAGGGAGGTATGTCTCAAGTCATTCACACCAACATGAACAATGACAGAGTCATACTTGTACCTGTTGTGGAGAGACTTAAGTGCATGCGTGATGTGGCAGATTCTGGCACCTGACAGACAACTGACCGTGATCTTCTCCTTGTTGAGCCTGGTGAGGGGGACATCGGTGTGTCTCACAACTGAGTCGCCAATATGTTTGGTTTAATGTTGTGTCTTATGGGCTGTATGAGTTTATTGTTATGTCTAATGGGCTGTGTTTGTGAGACACTGGTATATTGTTTGCTGTCTGTGATATGTTTGGTGTCATGTGTGGAATGTCTGTGAGTGTGTTTTGGAGGTCTCTGCTGTTTAGGTAAGTTTCTATTGAGGACCTCTGTATATATGGGTGTGTGCTGTGCTTGACTATGTGATGTGAGTGGTGTGGTGTTTGTGCTGGTAATCTCCTCTTTGTCAGGGGTACTGACTGAAGCATATGAGAGCATGGATTCCATTTTACTGATATAGATGCATTTCTCTCAAGTACAAGAATTCTGTGGAAGGAGAAGAGGGCCATCAGTGAACATGAGGCAGTTGCTATACTGTATCAGTATGTCCATGTCAACCAGACCTGGCAGGAGAAACTGATGGCACTTGTCCAGACATAGTGTTCTGAAAACTGGGATGAACTTGGGGAGAGAGGGTTTTGATAAGGGTTTGTCCACAACAGTGTAGACCACGAAAACCTTCTTAAATGTAAAATAACTGGCCTAAAGCCCAAGTGCAAAACCAAGACTAAGAGGGTTAGAATAACAGGCAAATTTAATCAGGCTGCTTACAAATAGTATAAATCACTTCAACACTTAAGAGTAAGGAAGAAGAATAAAGTAAATAAATAAATGAAAAAGTGTAAAAATGTTTTTTTGTTTGTATTTTGGAGATGGAAGGAACAGAAGATAATTCAAGATTAAGATGCTAAGGGGGTTGGCCTTCCCAAATGCTCTGCCTGTACACAGTAGAATGAGCTGATGAGATGGTACTGGGAGGAGTGTCCAAAATCAAAGAAGCAAGGGGGCAGTCATACCCAAATGATCACCATGTACTCAGTACAGTAAGCATAATGAGAATGACTGAAAGGAGTATCCACAATAAAATTAACAGCATGGGTGGGCAATTCTAAAGCCACCAGATTTAAGAACAGACCAACACTAGAGTGGGAGGGTGGGTAAAAACAAAATGAAGACATGGAGAAAATCAATCTCAAGCAAATCAATAAATGCAGCACAGTTTTCTTGACTATTACTGATAACAGATTAAGTGCCAAAAAATATACTTATAGGCTTTCTGCATCAAAATGGCTATTGACTCAGTCACAGCTAGGCCAGAAGGAGCAACTAAGATACTGATACTGTCTTACAGAATTGTAACTCCTTATACAGTAGTATAAAGGAAAACTTAAGAACCTTGGGGAATCAGCTAACACAAAAAGCTGTGCTCACACTTTGGTCAGGATGGTTTCTAAAGAAGGTGGACCAACCCCCACTATGAAACCTGCTGAACAGAATTTAGACAGTGGCCAGAAATATCAAGCAAATAAATACAAGAACTACAGTTTTGTTAACTATCAGTAAAACAGAAAACAAAATGCAGACACAGAGAAATAAGTTTGAATTTGTGAGTATGTTGAGCAATTTAGGTGTAATCCTGGAAAGCCATCTCACCTTTAAGGTTTGTGTGTCAACTGTTGTGAATCATCATATTTCAATCTGTGGAATATTTCTTGGATCAAACACCTTATCTGTTAAGCTGATCTCCCAGTAGATGTTCAATTGCTAGTCTCTTCCTATCTGGGCTATTGTAAAGCCCTTTACATCAGACATTTTGGCACTGTGATTGGAAAACTATAAATCATGTAAAACTTCACTGCCTGGCTACTTACTGGTACACAACACTGTTATCACATTAAATTTGCAGAGTCAAGGACGATGTGATAAAAATAAAAGGTTAAAAGAATATGTTCAGAAGTCATAGAAATACTCATATAGATTTAAGGGTGTGTGTTATGTTAGCTGGAAAGAACACTGGATGGTACTAAAGGAAAGGGTAGTGAAAATGAATAAATGGAAAAATGAAAATTTAAAAGGAAAGAGGAAATTGAATATAGCAAAGTAGTAGGCAATTTACATAGATGTTTGTAAAATGAGACATCAGAAATGAAGAGACGGAGTGGACTCTGATAAAACAGAAAGATGGCTCAGGACAAAAGAATATGCAGTACAGTAAAATACATCTGTCCTTCTTGGCAGATAAAACTAGGAGACAAAAGGGTTTTAATGAGCTGGTAAAAATGAGAGTGGGGTTTAAGTAGCAGATATGAGCTGGTAAAATGAGAGTGAGGTTGACATAGCAGATGAAGGAGAAGTTAAGGATTGTGAATGACCGTTTAGGAACAACCCGAAAGTATGAGGATGGGCAAAGGGGGTATGGGTGCTAGATGGGAAATGTGGAGAGGAAAGTAAAAGGGGAGTGGCACTTTGCTGCTAAAAGTATTACACTAGAGGAGTTAAAAGATTTATAAAAGAAGCAAAGGAAGGGAATGCCAAGGGAAATAAGGGCTCCATTCAAAGTTTTGCAAGGAATTAGAACTCTGATAGAGAGAAAGATTGATGGAGGCTATGAATGACAATATATTTATGAAGTAATAGGCTATTCTTGTATGAAGGTGTTGAAAAAAGTAGAAAAGATACCATTCATTAATGGAGGCCTATTTCTTTGTTAAATGTGAAATGAAATATCTTGGTTTAGGTTATTCAGCTCAGGATAAAGAAAGTGGTAAACAAGTGGGTTAAAGAACAGGTGTTAAGTGTGTTTGGGAGTGTATATTGCAATGATATTATGTATCTTTGCATAATTGTGTATAGTGCATGAGTAAAATAAGATGAGCTCCGGGATTCAATAAACTCCATGCAGGAATAGTGCTATTCCTGCATAGAGTGAACCGTGTCTATTTCCGCTTAGCTTTAACAGCAGCGTGCCTTGCATATTCATGAAGGTGCACTACTGCTAAGGCTAAGCGGACATGAACACTACTGAATGTAGGGGGGTGCTTAAGTAGTGCACGCACATCTAACATGCCCCCTGCACTCAGAAAGTACCGTATGGCACTTTTTAAATGCATTTCAGTGTCTGCAGACACTAAAAGCAAATAAAATAATAAAACAGTGTCCGCAGACACTGAAATAGATTGGGGATCAAGAAATTAATACAGGGCGTGTGTGACAGGTTCTGTCACACACCTCCTGCATTGTCAAAGTGCCATACATCACTTTACAAGTGCTTTCAGTGTCCACTGACACTGAAAGCAGGAAATCTGGATAGGAAGCAATGCAGGGTGTGTGTGACAGATACTGTCACACACCCCCTGCATTGTCAAAGTGCAGTATGGCACTTTGCAAGTCCTTTCAGTATCTGCAGACACTGAAAGTAGCTATCTCAAAAGGAAGCAATGAAGTACCTGTCACACGCCCACTGCATTGCGAAAGAGCCATATGGCCAGACCCCTCAACTGTACAGGTTTTCACAGAATGCCCAGATGCCTGCCTCAAACACCTCTCAACCTCCTAGAGCAAGAAATCTGTACAAAGCCATAAATAATGGGGGGACAAAGGCCCAAAAATAGAGA
Organism: Protopterus annectens; assembly: GCF_019279795.1. Taxonomy (NCBI): domain Eukaryota; kingdom Metazoa; phylum Chordata; order Ceratodontiformes; family Protopteridae; genus Protopterus; species Protopterus annectens. Next base: position 1,439,323,166 of record NC_056732.1, read on the forward strand.
CATTTTTAAATATTGCTCTTACAAACTTGGAAAGTTGATAGAATACAGGTGTTGCATTAGGATGGATCTTCTGAAGGGTGTGAAGTCTGAAATTGAAATGTCTGTCATTATCCTCTGCCTTAAACCCTGAGTGATTTGCCAATGATTTGCTAGAAAACCACAGTCACATGAGAAGTGGACCAAAAATATGAGGCAATAAGCTGGACATTCTGCAAAAATCTGCAAAGTTGAGAGGTATGCTGCCTCATGTTTTGGTGTGTTCCTCCAAATATCTGTCCCTACCTGGGAAATAGCAGAGGACTGGAGTCATTAAATAATGAAAAACATTTAAGTTGAAGACTTCACATCCATCAGAAAAGTCATGCTAATGCCAAACCTATTATTCTATCAACTTTCTAAGTTTGAAAGAGCAATATTTAAAATCTGTCTATATTTGTCCCCTTACACTCGCCTGTACTGCGACTTACAAGGAGTATTGATACATGCCATCAAAGTTGTTGCGTCTTTCGGCTTTTTCCCGGTTAGGGGTCGCCACAGTGGAACTCCGGTCCGCTAATGATTGGCAGTAGATTTTTACATGCTGGCTTGCTGGGCCTAACGCACAACCTTCAACGAAGGAATGTCCATTCACGCATGTCGCCACACAGAAGATGCTCTAACTGAGAATCGAACAGGCAACTTCTAACTGTGAGGCGACAATGCCATCAAAGTGCTGTTATGAAATTCCTTTTTTTTTTTCATTCTGAGGTATGTTTAAGTGTAGCTGAGTGGGTTTGCATGTTATGGCCCTCTGCTCAGCATTGCTTAAACATCCCATAGGAGATAAATAAAACTATACAGCTAACATCCTAATTACAAGATAGTGTAGTGGTTAGAGTCCTGGATTTGCATGCAAGTGTTCATGTTTTGAGTACCAAGACAGACACTTTATTTTTATGTGGGAAAGCATTGTTAAAATTATTATTTTTTTTGTTTTAAATCATGTAGTAGTTGATATTTGTTAGCCAGGGTAGTGTAGCTGGTACAAAATGTAAGTGTGAGTGCATATAACATGTGGAATCACCCATGTATACACAAGTGTCTCATATAGTATAGCTACACCCCAAGGTAAAGTAATGAAACTACATAGAGGGATGTTATGTAAAGTAAATCATATACACTTAATAATATGTCAGTAATGATAAATTAAGTCATCGTTCTGATATTTTTTTTTAAATGAAAAGTGAGCAATGGTTAGCAGTGGTCAGCTCTGCATAGCCGGTTTAAGCATTGCTTAGATGTAAATACCAAGCAGCAGTCAACTCAGCTAAGCAGATTTGCACACTCTTAAGCAGTGCTCAGCAATTACCCCTTTAAGCAATGTTCAACTCAGATTAGCCGATTTTCCCACTGCTTAGCTGAGCTTAGCATTTTCAAACTGGTCCAATGATAGCAAAGGGTGGGAATATGACCTTATTTAAACTGCACAGTAAGGAATACAGCCATAACCTGTTGTAGTCTGATCTCTGCAGGAACCATGTCAGCTGTTGAAGAGGGCTCATGCTTTTGGGTGCAGCACTGGGGCATTTTGGAGTCCAGGGTCATGGCTGGGCTACTCGTATCAAGCCATGATGACAGACTGCTTCAGGGCCATTACCAGGGTTCACAGTATAAAGCGGAGGCCTGGGATCATCTGGCATGTGACCTCACCAGTGCCACTGGGGTCTCCTGAACTGGTGAGCAGGTACAGTATCACTATGCTGACCTAAAGTGGAGGAAGGGGGTGCTCTTGGCCCAATGAATCCAAGACGCCCAGGACAATCATGCTCCAGCAATTTGTAACTATTACAGATATAGGTGTACCAGATTCTAGCCTGAGTATGTGATAGAAAAGTATGCATAATGTTTGTTTCTCACCCCTACAGCTGCAGCGGAGAGGGCTGTAACATTGAGGCCCATGAAGACAGACTGACACAGATGTGTCAACTGGCTGGTGAGTACAGATCTAATTTGCAGTATATAGTGGCATATAGTAGAAGGAGTACATTGTTTACTACCAGTAGGAAAAGTATGTACTGTGTCTAATGAATAGATGACATTTGTCACACTAATATTGATCCACAGGATGTCAATTAATAAAAGTGTAATTTCACTGTAATAAAGATGTAAAACACAAACTGTTGTGTGTACTCTGGTATGTTGTTGTAGAAATAGAATGTGTACAGGTTCATCACAACAAATATGGCGTTGACAGCAGGAAGTAACTGAGGCTGTTCTGAGAACCAGCTAGTATGCAAAACAGTAGAATGTGGAGCTATAAACCAAAATATAAAGGAAATATGAAATATTGTATGCACTAAGTTCTGAACCCTGAATAATAATGTCTACAGTATTATAGTGTGTCCCCTGCAGCACTGCATTCTTGTGTTTACCTTTGCTTCTCAGATTGTATTATTTCAAAGGATTAATACACAGTACAATAACTATCTGCCATGCATGAATGTCAGGATTACAAGGTCAGACTGTCTAACCCTATATATACACACACACTAAAGAAATCCTGGATATATTTTTTATTTTATTTTTTATTTTACATTTGTTGACCGGGATAGTCCGACTGGATGCATGTCCATTTTCAGCGGAGGCCCGGGGAGAAAAGCTCCAAGGGTAAGCAGATACAGCATTACATAATACCAGCATTACATATTACAAACAGACTATTTACAGAGATTACATAAGTAAGCAAGTTAAACAAGTTCCACAGGTTAGAGTTAATCCTGAGCGCAAGTCAGGATTAAATTAAATTACACAGTAAACTGGTTAACAGATTTTTACACATTCTAGAGAGAGTTAGCCAGGCTTGATACATTGACATAGCCAGTTAAGTGACGAATGTTGTTTGAGTCTAGTTTTAAATTGACCTAAGGTGGAAAGTAAGGTAATATCAGCTGGAAGAGAGTTCCAGGATCTACTTACAGAGTTTGCAAAGAGAGAGTCACCGGCTGTGTTATTAATTTTGCTAGTCTAAATTAGTAGTTTGTTAGAGGATCGAAGTGGTCTAGGATTGTTATAGGGGGTGATAATATTTTTAAGTGCAGGAGTATTGTCCGGATTATAGAGGATTTTATAGGCCATAATCAGTTGGTTATACTGGATTAGGCTGGGTAGTTCAAGCCACCCAAGCTGATTTAGATTGATGCAATGATGTGTCCTAAAAGGCAGTCCAGTGTCAAACCTGACAATGTGGTTGTAGCAAATTGAGAGTTTGTTAAGGACAGTCTTGTTTAAATTCGAGAGTAGAGGGGATGCATACAGAAGGGTTGAAAGAAGGTGAGAGCAAGCTATGGCAATTTTAGCTGGAAGGGTTAGGAAGGCTTTTATTCTGTAAAGTGACCCTAGTTTTTTTATTGATGGTTTTGATAGTTTGGTTAACATGTAGGTCGAATTTTAGATTATTGTCTATGATGACAACTAATAATTTTGTAGAGGGGTCAGGGGAGATTATTGTGCCATCATTTGAATTTATGGTAAAAGTGAAAGTGGTAGACCTACGTGTTGGTGAAAATAACAGCATTTGAGTGTTTTTGGGATTTAGGATCAGACGACGTTCAGAAAGACAGTTTTCTATTGTATTAAAGGTGGCCTGGGTAGCTGACCATAACTCTATTGGAGATGTGGCTGAGCAAATCAGAGTAGAGTCATCAGCATATTGCTAAGGCTAAGCGGACATGAACACTACTGAATGTAGGGGGGTGCTTAAGTAGTGCACGCACATCTAACATGCCCCCTGCACTCAGAAAGTACCGTATGGCACTTTTTAAATGCATTTCAGTGTCTGCAGACACTAAAAGCAAATAAAATAATAAAACAGTGTCCGCAGACACTAAAATAGATAGGGGATCAAGAAATGAATACAGGGCGTGTGTGACAGGTTCTGTCACACACCTCCTGCATTGTCAAAGTGCCATACATCACTTTACAAGTGCTTTCAGTGTCCACTGACACTGAAAGCAGGAAATTTGGATAGGAAGCAATGCAGGGGCTGTGTGACAGATACTGTCACATACCCCCTGCATTGTCAAAGTGCAGTATGGCACTTTGCAAGTCCTTTCAGTATCTGCAGACACTGAAAGTAGCTATCTCAAAAGGAAGCAATGAAGTACCTGTCACACGCCCACTGCATTGTGAAAGGGCCATATGGCCAGACCCCTCAACTTTACAGGTTTTCACAGAATGCCCAGATGCCTGCCTCAAACACCTCTCAACCTCCTAGAGCAAGAAATCTGTACAAAGCCATAAATAATGGGGGGACAAAGGCCCAAAAATAGAGACACTTTTTAAATATTGCTCTTACAAACTTGGAAAGTTGATAGAATACAGGTGTTGCATTAGGATGGATCTTCTGAAGGGTGTGAAGTCTGAAATTGAAATGTCTGTCATTATCTTCTGACTTAAACCCTGAGTGATTTGCCAATGATTTGCTAGAAAACCACAGTCACATGAGAAGTGGACCAAAAATATGAGGCAATAAGCTGGACATTCTGCAAAAATCTGCACAGTTGAGAGGTATGCTGCCTCATGTTTTGGTGTGTTCCTCCAAATATCTGTCCCTACCTGGGAAATAGCAGAGGACTGGAGTCATTAAATAATGAAAACATTTAAGTTGAAGACTTCACATCCATCAGAAAAGTCATGCTAATGCCAAACCTATTACTCTATCAACTTTCTAAGTTTGAAAGAGCAATATTTAAAATCTGTCTATATTTGTCCCCTTACACTTGCCTGTACTGCGACTTACAAGGAGTATTGATACATGCCATCAAAGTTGTTGCGTCTTTCGGCTTTTTCCCGGTTAGGGGTCGCCACAGCGGAACTCCGGTCCGCTAATGATTGGCAGTAGATTTTTACATGCTGGCTTGCCGGGCCTAACGCACAACCTTCAATGAAGGAATGCCCATTCACGCATGTCGCCACAGAGAAGATGCTCTAACTGAGAATCAAACAGGCAACGTCTAACTGTGAGGTGACAATGCCATCAAAGTGCTGTTATGAAATTCCTTTTTTTTCATTCTGAGGTATGTTTAAGTGTAGCTGAGTGGGTTTGCATGTTATGGCCCTCTGCTCAGTATTGCTTAAACATCCCATAGGAGATAAATAAAACTATACAGCTAACATCCTAATTACAAGATAGTGTAGTGTAGTGGTTAGAGTCCTGGCTTTGCATGCAAGTGTTCACGTTTTGAGTACCAAGACAGGCATTTTATTTTTACGTGGGAAAGCATTGTTAAAATTATTATTTTTTTGTTTTAAATCATGTAGTAGTTGATATTTGTTAGCCAGGGTAGTGTAGCTGGTACAAAATGTAAGTGTGAGTGCATATAACATGTGGAATCACCCATGTATACACAAGTGTCTCATATAGTATAGCTACACCCCAAGGTAAAGTAATGAAACTACATAGAGGGATGTTATGTAAAGTAAATCATATACACTTAATAATATGTCAGTAATGATAAATTAAGTCATCGTTCTGATATTTTTTTTAAATGAAAAGTGAGCAATGGTTAGCAGTGGTCAGCTCTGCATAGCCGGTTCAAGCATTGCTTAGATGTAAATACCAAGCAGCAGTCAACTCAGCTAAGCAGATTTGCACACTCTTAAGCAGTGCTCAGCAATTACCCCTTTAAGCAATGTTCAACTCAGATTAGCCGATTTTCCCACTGCTTAGCTGAGCTTAGCATTTTCAAACTGGTCCAATGATAGCAAAGGGTGGGAATATGACCTTATTTAAACTGCACAGTAAGGAATACAGCCATAACCTGTTGTAGTCTGATCTCTGCAGGAGCCATGTCAGCTGTTGGAGAGGGCTCATGCTTTTGGGTGCAATTGGGGCATTTTGGAGTCCAGGGTCATGGATGGGCTCCTCGTATCAAACCATGATGCCAGACTGCTGCAGGGCCATTACCAGGGTTCACAGTATAAAGCGGAGGCCTGGGAACATCTGACATGTGACCTCACCAGTACCACTGGGGTCTCCTGAACTGGTGAGCAGGTACAGCATCACTATGCCAACCTAAAGTGGAGGAAGGGGGTGCTCTTGGCCCAATGAATCCAAGACGCTCAGGACAATCATGCTCCAGCAGTTTGTAACTATTACTGATATAGGTGTATCAGATTCTAGCCTGAGTATGTCATAGAAAAGTATGCATAATGTTTGTTTCTCACCCCTACAGCTGCAGTGGAGAAGGCTGTAACATTGAGGCCCATGAAGACAGACTGACACAGATGTGTCGACTGGCTGGTGAGTACAGATCTAATTTGCAGTATATAGTGGCATATAGTAGAAGGAGTACATTGTTTACTACAGTAGGAAAAGTATGTACTGTGTCTAATGAATAGATGACATTTGTCACACTAATATTGATCCACAGGATATCAATTAATAAAAGTGTCATTTCACTGTAATAAAGATGTATAACACAAACTGTTGTGTGTACTCTGGTATGTTGTTGTAGAAATAGAATGTGTACAGGTTCATCACAACAAATATGGCGTTGACAGCAGGAAGTAACTGAGGCTATTCTGAGAACCAGCTAGTATGCAAAACAGTAGAATGTGGAGCTATAAACCAAAATATAAAGGAAATATGAAATATTGTATGCACTAAGTTCTGAACCCTGAATAATAATGTCTACAGTATTATAGTGTGTCCCCTGCAGCACTGCATTCTTGTGTTTACCTTTGCTTCTCAGATTGTATTATTTCAAAGGATTAATACACAGTACAATAACTATCTGCCATGCATGAATGTCAGGATTACAAGGTCAGACTGTCTAACCCTATATATACACACACACTAAAGAAATCCTGGATATATTTTTTATTTTATTTTTTATTTTACATTTGTTGACCGGGATAGTCCGACTGGATGCATGTCCATTTTCAGCGGAGGCCCGGGGAGAAAAGCTCCAAGGGTAAGCAGATACAGCATTACATAATACCAGCATTACATATTACAAACAGACTATTTACAGAGATTACATAAGTAAGCAAGTTAAACAAGTTCCACAGGTTAGAGTTAATCCTGAGCGCAAGTCAGGATTAAATTAAATTACACAGTAAACTGGTTAACAGATTTTTACACATTCTAGAGAGAGTTAGCCAGGCTTGATACATTGACATAGCCAGTTAAGTGACAAATGTTGTTTGAGTCTAGTTTTAAATTGACCTAAGGTGGAAAGTAAGGTAATATCAGCTGGAAGAGAGTTCCAGGATCTACTTACAGAGTTTGCAAAGAGAGAGTCACCGCTGTGTTATTAATTTTGCTAGTCTAAATTAGTAGTTTGTTAGAGGATCGAAGTGGTCTAGGATTGTTATAGGGGGTGATAATATTTTTAAGTGCAGGAGTATTGTCCGGATTATAGAGGATTTTATAGGCCATAATCAGTTGGTTATACTGGATTAGGCTGGGTAGTTCAAGCCACCCAAGCTGATTTAGATTGATGCAATGATGTGTCCTAAAAGGCAGTCCAGTGTCAAACCTGACAATGTGGTTGTAGCAAATTGAGAGTTTGTTAAGGACAGTCTTGTTTAAATTCAAGAGTAGAGGGGATGCATACAGAAGGGTTGAAAGAAGGTGAGAGCAAGCTATGGCAATTTTAGCTGGAGGGGTTAGGAAGGCTTTTATTCTGTAAAGTGACCCTAGTTTTTTATTGATGGTTTTGATAGTTTGGTTAACATGTAGGTCAAATTTTAGATTATTGTCTATGATGACAACTAATAATTTTGTAGAGGGGTCAGGGGAGATTATTGTGCCATCATTTGAATTTATGGTAAAAGTGAAAGTGGTAGACCTACGTGTTGGTGAAAATAACAGCATTTTAGTTTTTTTGGGATTTAGGATCAGACAACATTCAGAAAGACAGTTTTCTATTGTATTAAAGGTGGCCTGGGTAGCTGACCATAACTCTATTGGAGATGTGGCTGAGCAAATCAGAGTAGAGTCATCAGCATATTGGATACAGCTGACTTTTGGGATGACAGTATAAAGGTCATTAATGAAGATGGAGAACAGCAAGGGCCCTAGTATAGAGCCTTGTGGTACTCCAAGGGTGTTAGGTAGAAGGTTAGAGAGTTTGTTCTGCCAGAGGATAGCTTGCTGTCAACCATTCAGGTAGGATTGAAACCATTGAAGGGCTCTAGTATCTAGACAGAATGTTTACAGGGTGTGGATTAAACGTTGGTGATCAACCATATCAAATGCCTTGGAAAGATCCAAGAAGAGGGCTGAGGATATATAATTATTGTTGCAATTATGGTTTACGGTGTTGGTAAAGGCTAGGAGGGCTGAAGTAGTGCTGTGATAAGGATGGAAGCCATGCTGAGTGTCTGCCATAAGGTGATTCTGGATTAGGTGGTGCATGAGTTGTCTATGAATACATTTTTCCATAATCTTTGCAAGTGGAGAGAGTATAGCTATTGGCCTATAATTGGTGAATTCAGTAAAGCTGACTCCTTTGTAAAGTGGGATTACATAGGATATTTTCCAGATGGTTGGAATGTTATCTTCTACTATGGTTCGATTGATCAGTATTGAGATGGGGTAAGCAGTAGCATCAGCTGCTTTTTGTAGGTACTCGGCAGGGAGTTGATCAGCAGAAAGTGTAGTGGGTTTTAATTTTTTGATCAAGGTACGGATACGTGAAGTGGCAACTGGTTGGAAGCTGCATGCAAGTAGGTTTCTAGGGGTGCTACTTTCAGGACCAGGGGAGCTAGGAGGTAGTTGGCTAGCTAGGGCTTGAATTGTCTCAGTAAAGAATTGGTTAAAACTGTCAGAAACATCTTCAGGGGTTTTATCAACAGTAGCAGCAGGGATTGGGGTTGAAGTTTGTCCAGGATGTAGTAGATTATTTAAACCTGCCCAAAACTTCTGAGGGTTATTTTGATTTACTGTCTGTAAATTACAGTAGTATTGTTTTTTGTCTTGTAAAATTGATTTTTTGGTTTTATTCCTGGATTGCCTGTATTTAATGTGATCTTGGGGGGTCTTTAGAAGAATGCTTTGTTTCTAAGGGTAATTTTGAGTTTAGACTCTTTAGAAAGCCATGGCGCAGTTTTTGCCTTTGTTCTCTTTGAATGAACAGGTGCATGCAAATCAAGGATCTCAAGGAATTTTTTGTTAAAGTATGCTACTGCTTCCTCTAAGGGGAGGTGTTTTAGAACAGACCAATTACATGAGTTTAGTTCTTGTTGGAATTTGGCAGGGTCAAAGTTTTTATTGTTTCTAACCTTTCTGAGTAAGGGTTGTTGGGAATTAATGCCTTTGTGCTTAATTACATATGTGAGAAGGTGATCTCTTAGGCCATCAAGGAGGGTACCAGAGGTGTACAGTTGGGGGTGACAGTCACTATAAGCACAGCAATATACCCAGTCAAGTATGCTTTCTTTTTGATTGGGATTACCTATCCTGGTAGGGGTGGATATAATTTGTGTAAATGCATGCAGGTTAATATGGGTGGTTGGGGATTCTGAGGAACAGGTGCCCCAGTCTATGTTAAAGTCTCCAAGTAGTAGGGTTTCTTGGGGGTAATGACATGATAGCCAGTGCAGTATATTTTCAAGTGTAGCTATATTGTTCCCTGGGGGGAATGTACATACAGATGATATTAATGCATTTATTTTTATTAAGTTGCAATTTGGTGGCAAAAATCTCTGAGTTATTAATCTGAGGTGGTTGTATTACATCTATGGTGACATTCAACTCAGATTTATATACAGCTACTCCACCCCCCTTTCTCGAAGCACGATCCAGCCTGTGTATGTTGTACCCAGGTGGTAACACTTCATTGTCTTTAGTGTTAGGTTTTAACCAGGTTTCAGATAAACAGAGAATCTCAGGGGAGTGGACATCCAGAAGTGCATGCAATTCATGTACCTTGTTATTAATGTTTCTAATATATATAGAAACAGTCAGAAAGTGTTAACAGATATTTTCTCCACAGGTCTTACAAGAAAAGAAATGTGTGCAGTAGCAGTATGATGGGTATACTAATACACCATGTACAACTGTTAAACTGTCCAAACCCATATGCCTGCAAATGACAGCAGGATAGGTGCATACACCATGCACTCTCCCCAGTACATGTCCCTCAAGTCACACTGTCATGGCTACTGGTCACTGCTGCCAATAAGCTTGGACACAGATAGGAATCCTAGAAAGTATGCTAGCAGCAGACTCACACAACATCAGTGCAGGGTACCCCTTTTCTGTCAACTATGTAACCCTGACATGTAAAAGCCCCCTCCAGTAATGTAGCCATTGTCCTCCCAGTCTGCCCCACATCATTACAGGCTGACAGTCTAATGGGTATGTATGTGCTACAGAAGCTATGGGCCATAGGCAGATGTAAAGTGAGAGCAGACCTGTAGAGTATTGAGTAGCACTGTTGTGAAAAATGGAAGCATATACAGTTGTTAATGGACTTTCTTCTCTCCATCCACCCCTCGTCTGCATCAATAATTATTATTCATATACTGCAGGTATGCTGTTCTCAAAACTTATTGTTGGGACATGTGTTCTATTATTGTTCATATATTTACTTGATTGCATATCAATAAACTTTTGTTCCATTTATGCATATGTTCTGTTTGCTATGTAACTGTTTCAAATCTGTTGGTTTGGGTTAGTTGGAACACCTATGCATTCTGTTATAACTAATTTTGAAATGTTTTGTTCATGACTAACCAATATATCTTGGATAACCTCAACACCATAGCATGTTTGGGAAGGTAGATCCCCGTGGATCTGCCTGTCCCACCCTATCTGGCCATGGCACTGAGCCACAGCACCTCTGGGACCCAGCCTTGAACTTCCTCATCTGCTGGTCTTACACCACCTTCAGGTGGATCTGCCTCAGGGGATGGGGCCCATTTCCCCCTGGGCATGGGTGCAAAGAGTAGCCTATCACCCGGCTCAAGTTTCAGGGTATGGTGCACAGCATCATCCACATGGAGTTGGATGGACGGCTGCACCAGATGGAGGGCCGCCTGGCACACCTCAAGTGGCAGGCTGCCCTCCTGTCCAGCCCCCAGCACAACCACCTTTGGGGCTGTGAAGGTGCAGTGGTGACTGCTCCTGGGTGGGGACCTCATTCCCACTGTATCCATTTGGGGTATCATGGGACTCTGATTCCCAACAACCCTCCCCGTCCAACGTGTTTACCCCCTTCATATGTCATATACCGCCCCTGTCTGCTGTCTTGTGTGTCTTGTCTAGCTGTAAATGCAACCTATCCTACCCAACCTACCTTCCCAAACATACTTACAGCCCTTCCCCAGTATCCCACTCTCACCTTACAAAAGAAAAAGGGCATCTGTCCCACAAAAATATAATTGCCCCATACATAGCCTACATTTCACCCCCATGTACAGTGAAATTAATCAATCTACCCAATATTTTTCTACAAATGTCTGTCACCAACACCCCTCCCTGTGGGGAGTGAGGCTGTACATTCCAAATTGTACACATTATTCACAGCTGTTGCTGCAGAAGAAATGTAGAGTTATGGTCCTTTCCTACACCCATCCTGCACATCCCTTGCTGGTTTTCCTAATGTTTTACCCCATATATGCCCCATTTCATCACTTTCCTATCACCCTTTTATCTTTTCTTCAATTAAAATTAGTGTGGGTGTAAGTGGGAGTAAGTGGTGCTAAGTAAAGCTTACCTTCATGCAAAACTGTGCAAACCCACTAGCAACTGCTTAAAAGTGCTTTAATCCCTCTGTCTATATCAAACCTTGTCCTGCCCAGCAACAAAATAATCAGCTGTGCCAAGCCTCAAGCCTAGGATGCTGTGCACTATAAGCACAGCAATATACCACTATACCATCTGAGCTGGGAGGATTTGTAATGCTTTTACAAACACATCATGCATTATGGTCATTTAACATCAATGAAAAAAATCATCACTATCAAGTCTTGAACATAGGACACAGTGCACTACAATCACAGCAACATACATCTACACCATCTGAGCTGTAGGAATTTGTAATTTGTTTCTACAAACATATCATGCACTGCAGTCATTTAACATAAGGGAAAATACATATCCATAGTACTCATATACATATATATGTAAATACATACACACTTATACAAGCACATTTGTCCAAACTGGGAATAGAACCCCTGCCTATCTAGTTATTTGTACTATAGTGTTACACAGTTATTGCATCCGCTACAGAGCTTATAGGGCTGACAAGTGCCCAAAGGTACTTTTGAAGGTGAATGACATCGGCAGGACTGCTAAAGTATGGCACTGGGAAGTGTTGTGGATGGGAAAGTCCTCAAAATACTTCAGCCTACAAACATACACATTACACACACATTTACCAGAACTGGGAATATAATCCCTGCCTACTTATTTGTTTATAGTATACTGTTACATAGTTATTGCATGCACCACAGAGCTTATAGGGCTAGGGCTGTGCAAAGGTATTCTAAGGGGAATGACATCACCAGGACTGCTAAAGTAGTTCACTGGGAAGTGTACTGGGTGGGAATGGCCTAAAACTGTTTTACCTACAAACAAACACAAACAAGCCCTGTGATGTGATATTATAACCCCCACCTCAGTATTATTACACAATGGAGCTTGCCTTCATGCTGCCATGTGTGACTGGTTACAAAAGGTATGCCACTGTCCACAGCAGGACATCACTCTATGCCATTCAGGGTATCCCTGCATATGACTCACTCTCTGTCTGTCTCCCTGTGTCTCTCTGTCTATCATTGTTTGTCTCTCTCTTCCCCATGTCTATGTGTGTGTATGCTTAACATATTGTTATATGTTACCCATATATATATATATATATATATATATATATATATATATATATATGTCTGTGTATCACATGCAACATAGGTTCATAGGTTCATAGGTAGGTACTAGGCTATTGGCCCAAGGGCCTAAGTAAGCCTAGCCAACAAGGTTCCCTGGCTGACGCCACCCAAGAAAGTTAATTTCCAGTGCCCCTGTCGAGCAGAGCGACAGAAGTGATCCCCGGGGTGTATTTCCTATTTCCCATCCACTCATCAAGATTTTTCTTGAAGAGTGCTAATGAGGAACTTTGCTTGACATAGATGGGTAGCTTGTTCCAGAGTATAGTAAATCTTTAGGACAGGAATCTATCCCTCCAGCATGTCCTGTTTATTGTGGTGACAAGGTTTAGGTCCCTAGAGCATGTAGTTCAGAGGGATTGAGATTTCTTAAGGTGTAGCATGTCTAACAGCTCTGGGCTTAACATAGCTTTATATATTAGGTAGAGATCTCCTCAGAGCAGGTGATATGCTACAGAGTAAAGCTGGAGTTTTTTAAGATGATCAGTGTAGGGCATCTGTTTGAGGCCAGTAATCCTCTATGTGAGGTACTTCTGTGGCCTTTCCAGCTGCTGCAGATGTCTTGTGAGGTACATTCCAACAGGGGCATTGTACTCTATAATGGGTCTAATGAGCGCCGAGCAGAGGGGAACAATGACCTCTTTTTTCCTGGATGAGAACCTTTTTGTGATGAGGTGTGCTACATAGAAGGATTTCCTGACTACTGTGGTGATGTGATTATCAAAGGAGAGACGACTGTCCACCTGGGTCCCAATGTCTCTTATCACACATTCAGCATTAAGTAGACTGCCATTTATGTGGTAGTTCATGGGTACAGAGTTTTTACCAAAGGGGATGACAATGCACTTTTTGGCATTGAGCTTGAGGCCATGCCTCTGACACCAGGCATCTGTCTCAGTGAGGCCCTTCTGTAGGATGTCCACATCATTTGGGGACTCAACTATGGCTCCTAGTTTGCAGTCATCTGTGAACTTCATTAGCCAGAGGCCTTCTGTGTTAGCCTGTACTTCAGAGAAGTAGATACCAAACAGGAGAGGTCCCAGGACTGAACCCTGTGGCACTCCACTTTGCACTGGTTTGAAGTCAGATTTGGAGTCTGCAAATTTTACAGTATGGGTTCTGTCAATGAGCCAGTTGACAATCCATCTTGTGACATAGGGATTTATACCTAGTTTAGTGAGTGTAGCTATAATTCCAGAATGGGGATAGTGTTGAAAGCCTTGGCGAGATCAAGATAGGCTGTGTGAACCACCTTACCCTCATCTACAGCTTTGGTGTCTGCCTCAAAGAAGTCAATCAGGTTCAGAAGGCATGATCTGACTTTCACAAGCCTAAACTGGGTGGGGTCCAGAGTTTGGAGGTTACCAATGTCTTTGCTTATGAGTTCCATGATGATACGTTCCATGGCTCATCAGGCTAATAGGTCGATAGTTCCTGGGATCAGTGGTGGCTCCCTCTTTGTGGAGTGGGATAACTGTTGCTGTGGGTCATTCAGTGGGCACAAAGCCTGATGCAAGGCTATTATTGAACATGGTGCTTAAGTGGGGAGCCAGTTCATTCTGAAGTTCGTGTAAAACGCAGCCTGAGATATTGCGTTTTTGACTTTAGACAGTGCAGCTTTTACCTGCGTAGTTGTGATTACAGGGACTCTCCATTCTTCCTGTATAGATATGGGCCCTTTAGAGGTAAGGGGGGGTAAGGTTAGCACTGAACCTATCTGCCAGGATGTTGGCAATATCAGTTGGTTCTGTAATTTTCATGCCATTGTGCTGTAACTCATAGCAGATGTGGGTGTTGCCATTGAGATTCTTGACATAGCTATAGAATGCTTTGCGGTTGCCCTTAGAATCAGTGGTGATTTTGTTTTCATAGCTAGCTTTGGACGATCTTATAAGGGATATCAGCTTCTTACTGAGGCTGACCAGGCAGTTCCTCCACTCATGGGATTTTACTCTCTTTTGCAACAGTTTCTTCCTTCTGTTATAGAGTTTGTTTATGGCAGGGGAATACTAGATTGGCTTCCTTTTTTGGGGGATAGCATCTTGGTTCTGTTTGGGATAGCATGATCCATGCACTCATGTAAGTGCTTATAGAGTGCATTTGTGTAGGATTCAGCAGTCGTAACTGTATTGTCCAACTGCATGGGTGTCATGATGTTCGCCACTTCTGTCTTAAGAAGCATGAAGTTGGCTTTGGAGAAATATTTTACCATGGTTTCCTTAATGGTGGGTGGGGGCGGAATGCAGATATCTAGGGTGATTAGCTTATGGTCAGATCTGACCAACGAGGAGTTGATTTCAGGTGTGAAACACCAGTCACTCATGTTGGTAATGACTAGGTCTAGGATATTGTTGCCCCTGGTGGGGGTGTGGATAAGTTGATCCAGGGCATTGAAATTTATGAATTCCAGAAAGCGTTGAGTGAAGGGGTTGGTACATGAGTAGTTTCCCCAGTTAATGGTGGGGTAGTTGAAATCTCCCATTATTAGGGTGTTTGGTTGAACCCTAATATTTTCCAGTATATCAAGAAAAGAGGTATGGGAATCGTGGGGCATGGTGGGAGATCTGTAGCAAGCTACAATTTGGATTGCAGTTTTGCCCAGAGTTAGTTGCACTTGGATAACCTCAAATGCATTATGCTGTGCAACTAGCCTGGAGGTGTGGATATCCTTAATGAATATGGACACACCTCCACCTTTGGTGTTCTGGTCCAGGTTAGATGGCCAAAAAGTGTGGTATGAGTTATAGCCTGGTAATGCAGGGATGCTCTCTAGAGCCTTGAACCAGGTCTCAGCCACTGCACAGATAGCGATGTTCTCCATTTTAAGGAGTGCCTCGAGTTAGTGCATTTTGAAATTTAGACTTGTAGCATTGAGTAGCATTACCCTCAGTTTTTGCTTGCCTGTTCCTGTTATGGTGGTGAATTTGTCATTTGAACCTTGCCTAAAAAAGGCACTATGGGGATGGCAAGAGCCTTAGCCAGTATCCAGAATCCCAGGGGTGACATGTGCAGGCCATCTCTGGCAAAGCATCATGGTCTGTTGACCATGTCATCCCAGGCAGAGAGATACTGGATCCCCTTAGAATGATATCAGAAGCTTAGCCAATTGTTGAAGTCAATCATTTTGCCCTTGTACTGTGGTATCATTCTGGGTGATGGCAGGATGCTACTCAGGGTAGGGTCATACCTGCCTGGGCTACAAGATTGGAGAGCTCTTCCATGTCTCTTTTCATGTAGTCCAGGGAGGTACGTCTCAGGTCTTTCACACCAACATGGACAATGACAGAGTCATATTTGTACTTGTTGTGGAATGACCAGAGTCCGTGGATTATGTGGCGGATCCTGGCACCCAACAGGCAACTGACAGTAACCTTCTCCTTATTTAGCCTGGTGAGTGGGACATCAGTGTGCCTGACTATAGAGTCACCTATGACTAGTGCGTTGGGTACGTTGGTTTGCTTTATGGGTTGTGGTTTATTGGCACACTGAGATATGTCACATATGGGCCACCTACAGATAGCTGATGGTAATCCTGTCTGATGGGTTTGTGTAAGGACAGTTAAGGTGTACATAGCTGTCTGTATGCAAAGACGTATATGCACAATACAGTTATATAGTCTGATGTGGGTTCCAACATGGCCTGTGATGCTCTAAGTGTAGGGGCATGCCCAGTATGACCTTCTATAATGAGCGTGGGACTCCATTCCAGAGATAGTTGTACTCCGGTTTGCAGTTTTGTGTGCTACAGCCATACCTCTAGAAAGTAAACAGGACTTTCCTTGAGGTACTGCATTTGTTTTAGTAGACATTTTCTGACATATCTGAAGTCTGACACTGGAATGTATTATGTCATTACCTAGTGACAGACATTCTGAGATCATCACAGTGCTTTAATAGAGGAATACAAGATGTATGATGCATAGACCGATATTATGACCCTGACTATATACATTCTTCCCCAAAAAGGCCAGTTGAGAGGTGTGGCTATAGCCAGTTGACTGATGAAGCTGTGTAAACAGTCTAGCAACTTGGTGATATACTGGCTGGGGATCTCCTGCTTGTGTGGTATTCTTCTTACCTGAAAAGTCATATTCTGGTGTGACCATACCTCTCAACTGTACATTTTTTGGCAGATTGTCCAGGTGTTTGTCTAGAAGTTTCATCTTGTGCAGTAACATAGGTGCCATGCAGTGTATGGAGTCAGTAAACATCACCTGCAAATACACAACAAGTACTCATGTAAGTGGAAGTCTGCAAAAAAACATAAACCCAAACAATGGACACCTCAGAGGCAAAATCACATGAGAACTCCACAAACCTACACACCACAGACCATGTAGAATCCTGTGTTTTTATGTCAAGTTAGTTGCATATAATTGAAGACTGACATTACAAAATAATGACAGACATTAATGTTGCAGACTTCATATCCTTCAGACAATTCCTGCTAATGCAAAATCCATTATTCTGTCAACTTTCTTACTATGTAAGGGACATATTTACAACATGTGCCTATCATTGGGCCTTTATCTCACTTTTATTTATGGCCTTGTCCAGATGTCCTGCTATCAGAGGTTGAGCGGTATGGATGTGGGTACAGAGTGCATTCTACTGTGCAGAAATGTCCATTATATGCATAGTATATTCCACATAACACTGTGACTTCCAGGTATGTTAATGGCAGAGCAGTACAGAGTAATGTGGTGAACCACTGACAGACAGTTGTGTATAGGTAGACAGATTTCTGACATTAGTAGGGTATTGGTCCTGAAGCCCTTTTAATCCACACAGATGAGAGTGTATCCCATGTTACAACATGTCAGCACACAGAGCCCCTGTCCAGCAAGGACATAGGTGGATTCACAGGACTGTATTTTGTGTTTCCCATGCACTTATAAATGGAGCACAGCACTAGGGGTATTGAGACACTTAGTTTGCTGTTGACAGGGAGTGTATTCCACAGATGGGAGAGTGTGTGGTACATGTATCTGTCACACCAACAAGCCGTAATGATATCACAGTCCAGGATGATGCTGCACCTACAGGTTGATGGAGTGGGCCTTGAGTTCCAGATGTGCAACAGCCCCATCAAGTCAGGGTCTGGACTGCTTTGTATGCCAGACAGGGGTCAACTCAGCAGAGTCTGTATGGAATAAGGTAGAGGAACAGTGCTGTTAGCCTATCTCTGTAGGATAGGTGTTTGGGGTTTAGGATAAGGCCTTAGTGTTTGCAAGATCCTGGTGTGTAGATTCTACATGGTCTGTGGTGTATAGGTTTGTGGAGTTCTCATGTGATTTTGCCTCTGAGGTGTCCATTGTTTGGGTTTTTGTTTTTTTGCAGATTTCCACTTACATGAGTGCGTGTTGTGTATTTGCAGGTGATGTTTACTGACTCCATACACTGCATGGCACCTATGTTACTGCACAATTTGTTCTGGTGTGCACATTCTCCATTTGCCTGGCCAGTAGTTCCCCTTCCCTTTATGTGTGCCTCTGTCCTTCTGTAGTCCAGTCACAGGCTTTGGCCACAGTGGCTGCTGTTATGTATTTGTAATTCTGATGTGAGCGGGGTACATGCCGTTACATCAAACACAAGGCTATGGACACATCTGAGTGTACCTATTTAACAGGTTGTCCATCATTGCACCACTCCATTTGCTGTGGTCCTTAGATGGTTTGTGTTGCTATAAGTCATTATGAGGCTATATGTGGGCCTAGCTGTCATACCATCACAGACTGACATCTGGACAGCCCCAAATATTACAGTCAGACAAAGGCCCACACATGGCAACAGGGTGTTAATAACGTTCTGCCAAACATAGACAGATGGGAGACCGGTTGGTAATTGCTTGTTTGCGCTTATGTATATGATGTCTGCTTCCCCACTGTCTGCCATTGCTGTTTTTACATGACCCTTTCTTGTTTTACAAATACTTGGTAGGCAAATGCAATATTAGGACAAGCAGGACAGATATACAAGGCATACTTGCGCTCCTTCTGTGACAACCAGTGTCATTCCAGGGATATGGCTGTTGTCCAGTGACATGCTGTCAGTGCTGACACAGAAAGGTGGCAGCCTTTTATAAACTGGTGGTACACTGACCTTCAGGTACCTGCTGTTCTACTAGGCACCATACCTCTCAACTTCTGAGAGCCAGACATCTGGACAAAGCCATACTAACTGGGGGAAAGAGGCCTACATATAGGGACCATTTTTAAGTACTGGCCTTACAGACCTAGAAAGGTGATTCAGTAACAGGTTTTGCATTAGCATGCTTGTTTCTATAGTGTATGAAGTCTGACACTACAATCTGTCATTTTTTTCTGACCTTAGTCTTATGTGATTTGCCAGTGAATTGCCAGACAACCACTATTTCATGATATACAGACCCCAAATATGACACAAACCTATGGACATTCTGCAATAAGTCTGTACAGCTAACAGGCATGGTAGGCACTGTGTAGGTTACCCCACGCTGTGTACTGTCCATATGTGTGACCCCCGTCCATGACCTGTCCAGCTTTCATGCATTAACAGATATTGAGGTCTGGGCAGTGTGTACAACTCCGACCGTAGATGTAGCTGACATACAGAATAGTTGGCACTGCAGTTCTTGGAACATGGCCCTGTCAACCACAGTACTGTACCTAGGCCACTAGGACACAACAGCCAGGAGTAAGTGCTGACCACTTCCTGACAGTATTCCCCAAACATATACATAGCTCATTGACCCCTGCATATTGTGGACATGCAATAAGTTATCCTGTTGATTGGGACAGCCATGGCAATGTGTTCTCTGCTGCTATTACCCTACAAACGAATATGTTACTGCATTTCTATGCAAATATGGGTGTGGGGGGCACTCCTGTTAACTGTACACATTTGCACAGACTGTACTGATGTTTGCTTTACATTTTGGTTCCATTTAGCATAGTATTGTAGCCTGTCTTGGAGACTAGAGGCATATCACTAAAGACCACAGGTCAGATTGTAATGGCATACATTTGAGTTTCAGACCTCTTACCCTTCAGAGCCTTACTGCAACTGCAGGACTTGCTACTACTAATCAGTGTGTAAGTCTGTAGGGGGGGTATTTCATCATTTCATCATTGTTGCCATTTGTGGGTCTTCGCCAGACATTTCTTTATGGTTTTCTATGGCTGACTTGCTGGGTGAGACTGAGGGGTGAGTATGGGACCCCCACACTGACATCCATGCCTGTGACCTATGGGATTTGTCACCCTGGGTACTACTGCAAAGTGTGGGGAAGCCAGCATTGGGCAAACATTTCCTGGTGTCCTACATAGCTGTCAGTTGTCTGCTGCTATCCCAGTAGGCCCACCCCATTCCCTTGCAAGCATGCAGCAATACCATAGATATGCTACTAGAACATACTACTCCATTCATTTATTGTTAAGAAGACTGACTTATCTTGTGCCTGCGGCAGTTGTGAGAATGGTGCTTGAGCGCTGCCTATGTTGGATGCATGCAGTACACTGCCTCTACATGGTAAGGTACAGGTAGTGTCATGTGTGTGGCATCCATTTCACTGTGTGTGTGAGTCTGAGAGAGGTGTCAGTCCCTGGGTTCCTACAGTATCAGTGTGTGTGCTATGCATTACCTGTTTGCCATGGCCAGGGCATACTGGGCACACCACCATCTGCCTACAGGAGCTGGCTCAGGGGGTTCTCCTCCAACTCCCTCTGTGCCTGTGAGGACCTTGGCAATGGTGCGGGGCTGTATGTCCCTTCCCCATGCTGTTCCTGCTGCAGCTGTTTCCACAAGATCATATTGTGTAGCATGGCACATACTATGAACATGTGTGCACATGTGGCCGGAGAGTACTGCAGGGCACCACCAGATATGTCAAGGCAGTGGAACTGTGATTTGAGCATCCCAAACACATGCTCTATAATGATCCTGGTTTGTGCGTGTGTCTCATTATGGCATTCTGCGTGTGTATGCATTTCTGATGGGTGTCATCATTTATTTTATTTATTTTTATTTTACATTTGTTGACCGGGCTAGTCTAGCTGGATACATGTCCATTTTCAGTAGAGGCCCGGGGAGAAAAGCTCCAAGAGATACATAAAAAATTCAAATACAGTGCAAATACAGATCAAAATTTTATTTATTTATTTTTTTAATGCGATATATTCAATGGTCTAATATGTTACATATAATAAAGTTTGTTGGTGATATAATGGTATTTTACTGATCTAAGAAAATGTAAAGAGTATCAGAGTAACTAAAGCCTTTAAAAAATAAAAATAAAAATAAAAAAGTTAGTTGGGATGAGTAAAAAAAGTTAGTCAGGGTGAATGCAGCTGCATAGCCAGTGTGTCTTTAGAAATAGCATAAGTTTCTTTTTAAAGAGTGGGAGAGAAGTTAGAGTTGTTAGTTCTGTGGGTAGTAAATTCCATAGCTTTCCTACAGAGTTAGAGTAGAGGTAGTCACCTGATGAGTTGTTGGATCTTAAAATGTTTATTAGTAGTTTGTTTGAGGAGCGTAGGTTCTTCAGGTTTTTGTAGGGTTCGATGATAGTGGAGAGTACTGGAGTATTAGTAGGTTGATGCAGGGTCTTATGGACAATTGCAAGCTGGAGATATTGAAGAAGGTTAGCAAATTCTAGCCAGTCTAGTTGTTTTAGGTTAAGACAGTGATGAGTTCGGAAGGGAGAACCTGTAGCAAATCTGGCTATATTATTATAGGATGTAGCCAGTTTGTTGATGTTATTTTTTGAAAGATTGGTATATACAGGTGAGGCATAGAGTAGAGTTGAGATTAAGTGGGTCCTGGCTATGGTGGTCCTAGCTACTGGTGTAAGGAAAGGCTTGATTCTGTAAAGGGATCCCAGTTTTTTGTTCACTGATTTTATTGTGTTGTTAATATGACTATCAAAGTTAAGGTTGTTGTCTATTGTTATTCCTAATAGCTTAGTGGTTGTGTCAGGAGAGATAACAGTACCATCATTATATGTGAGTGTGAAATGAATAGGGGTGGAGTTACGGGTTGGTGTAAAGAGTAACAGTTTAGTTTTTTTAGGGTTAAGGAGGAGGCAGCGGTTAGAGAACCATAGTTCTACGGTGTTGAAAGCTTCTTGGGTACGAGATTTAAGTTCAGTTTGAGAGGTGGCTGTGCAGATAATAGTGGAGTCATCTGCATATTGAATGCAAGTTGTATGAGGGAGTGCAGAGTGAAGGTCATTAATATAAATAGAAAATAGGAGTGGGCCTAAAATGGAGCCCTGTGGAACACCAAGAGAAATAGGAAGGTTATTTGAGAGATTATTTTGCCATAGTCCAGCCTGTTGCCGGTTTTCAAGGTAGGATCTGAACCAATTTATAGCTAGTGTGCTGAGTGAGAGGGATTTCAGTATGTGTAGTAGGAGTTGGTGATTAACCATATCAAAGGCTTTAGATAAATCAATGAATACTGCAGAGGAAATAGTATTATTATTATGGTTTTTATTTATGCTGTCTGTGAAGGATAGAAGGGCAGTGGTGGTACTATGGTAAGGTCGGAATCCATGTTGGCAGTTGGCAAGTAGGTTGTTATGGAGAAGGTGGTGTAGTAGTTGCTTATGGATACATTTTTCCATAATTTTTGCAAGGGGGGATAGCAGAGTTATAGGACGAAAGTTAGAATATTCATTGGAGTGGCCCCCTTTATGTAGTGGGATGATATGAGAAATTTTCCCGATGGATGGGATGATTCCTTCACATATGGTTCTGTTGATCAGAATGGAAATGGGGTAGGCAATGGCTCTGGCTCCCTTTTGTAGGAATTCTGCTGGGAGTTTGTCTGCTGAGGGGGTAGTAGGTTTTAGTTTTTGGAGAAGAGTGCAGATGAAGGAAGTAGGTACAGGTTGTATATGAAATGGTGGGGGTGGGATAGTGTTAGAGGTGGGCAAATTTGAGGTGTGAGACCTAAGAGTAGATTGTCAATGAAGACAATCAGTGAAGTATGGAGTTCAGTGGATTCATCTGAAGGTAAGAGAAAGTAGGGGAGTATAGAGAGGCTGACAGGGAAAAGAGGCAAAGTGTATGAGGAGTGTAGTGTGACTAGATATAGTTAAGGACGAGGGAGAGAGGGTCAGACAATATTTCAGAGGAAGAGACTAGAAAGTGAATTTGGGAGACTACAGGGATAAGCAAGTGAGAAGAAACTAAAATACAGTTACTGATATAGAACGGCCAGCTAGTGGTCAGTTACTTTAATTCGAAATCATAGGTCTCCTAAAGGGATGGCAATCCAGGAAGGAGAGGGAGATGGAACAAATTGCAGATATAGAGGGAATGGGTCAGAGGCACAATGTATGTATAATGTAAAATATGGGGGGGGGTTGGCTGGCTGCTTGGAAGCCTGACAGTGAGGCTTGCCTACTTAGCAGTATCTATAACAACTTATTAATATCAGTTTATTAGAAGCTATAGTAAGACATACTTTCACTATCTTTAGCAAAGTAGGTTTCCAAAGGAGCTGGTCGATTAATTCCTTTTTAATAAAATGAATATTTTCCTTAGGTGTCCAGCTGGGTGGATTCAGGTGAAATAGTACAGGGAGATACAGGACCTAAAGGCTGTTCATGAAGAGAGAGAGAAAAAAGGTAGTGAGACAATCAATATGTGAACCAGAGGGCAAGCAATAGTTACAACAACACAATGGTAAGGTTTGTCTTAGCAGAAGATCCTTATGCCCTATTTATAAGGAACATTTGCTTTCAGTATACATTAGGTACTACTAGTTATACTAGACCCATGCAAGACTCTGTTAGATAGTTAGGGTAACAGTTATCTACATATGCTTTATAAAACAAGTAATACACTAAAACATAGCTTATTACTGGGTCTGTGAAAAAATACATAAAAATTCAGCTAGTACAAATAGTAGTCAGGCTAGGATATGTAGGTCATACTGGAAGCGTCTGTAAGAGAGATACTTTTAAGGATAAGCCTATTCAAAATGAGCTAGATCAGTTACGATGTAGCAAAGTCTTTAAATAACCTTAGCCTGGCCTTAGTATAGGCTCCAGTGCATAGCCAGCATCCCCCACCAGATGGCCATATGGGATGTCCCCCCTGGCAAATCCCTGGTACAGCTGTGAGGAATGCCAGATGTGGGAGTCGTGATAACTGTCAGGGCTGCCAGCACACACATTGATGATAATACCCTGGGCATTGTACATGTCCTGGCAGTTGATGGAGTGATAGCCCTTACAGTTTATGTAGACCCTACCCTGTTCACCGGGTAGTGCTTTGATGTGGATGAGCATGCAGTCTGTGGCACCCAGTGCTTTCGGTTTGTCTGCTACATGGTGGAAGAGGAGCATATTGCTGGTCCTCTTCTTACGGTTGCTGGGGAAGTAAATGTGCTCATCAACATGTGTTAGCATTGCATCCAAGAACTGGTGGAGTATCCTGGATGCAGATGCCTGTGAGACCCCCATGATGTCCCCAATAGGTATTTGGAAAGTACCTGTAGCTAGTATACTTAAGGCTACACATACCTTGGTATCCACTGGGATGGGTTTCTCTCTGTTGGCTCTGGGTCTGAGGTGAGGCTGACACAGCTCAATGAGTTGCTGAAGTATGTCCCTGTCCACCCTGTAGCACTCTAGTATCACCAGATCATGTAGCCCCTGGTAGGTTACCCTGGGTCTGAACACTCTTCTCCTCCTCCTCAGTCTGGGGCAGTTTTCAGCATTATCCTCCTCACTGCCCTCAGCCTCTAGCACATACTGATGTATCAAAACAACAGCAGCCACTAACATTTTGTCGGTTAAAATTTTCCTGAGTGTGTACACCAATGGTGCAGAGTTTGTGGGAAAAAACAGAGTGAAAGGTGTTTGCATAGTTTATACTCTTGTGCTGCAGATGCTGCCTGTATGATTGGCTGACTATGATACATTCCACCTGCCAACTATATTATTTGTACTTGATTGCTTTTATTCTGATATTTCCCATTTCTTCCACTTCCCATTTCTGGCCTTTTAAGCCCTGAGGTATGCCGTGCAAACCCGCTGTCCAACTGTAAACAATTCTGTTATTTCCAGGTTTTATTTATTTATTTTTTTTATGAGCTAGTACATGCCACGCAAACCCGTTTAGCTAGAGTAAACACTTTTAAGCAGAAAAGGCCCTCCCCTGGATGCGAACACACTCCTCACTTCATGGAATAAGTAAATACAGCCTTAGACACACACCCCCAGCTGTACTTATCTAAGCTCAAATGGTAGCCATGGAGCTCCAATGTGCTTACACCAAGCATGACACACCCCCTTTTCATGTCAGCTGCTTCTCCTGCTTACACTATGGCCTTATAGCAACTACACGGTTAGGTGCATCCAGACAATGGTCTCCCATTTTGCTATTCAGTAAATTTTGCTCATTGCATATACCATGCCTTAGTCCCTTGTTACACCACCACTACACCAGAGCCTTTGTCCTTAACAACCAGTGTTATCTGTTATAGTTTTGATTCTGCATGCTACCCACTATAATGGCAAAATGCGGATTTCACTTAAAATTATCTTTTCACATTTTTTTATTTTCTGCACGATCTCATTTGCGCAACTCTGCGCTACACTTAAACAACTGAAATTGGCCATACCAGTGACTATATTTTTGGCCATCAGCATGCCTAATAGTCATAATACATGCTTACTTTGAGCTGTCATGCCCCCTTTTTGATTTTTGAAGAAATGTACACGGTCAGTAACCGAATGCATTTCTGCAATGGACACTGTTCTGGCACGGATGCCTGCCTGCTTATTGAATCACTAATTCACCTCATTTGCATGGTTTTCACTATCAAATAAAGTCATTAGCATTATTTAGTAGTGTTCGTGCCAGAATAGTGCTGGCAGGCTCATACACTCCCCCCAGCCTTGTTTACTGAATCGCTCTGTGTCCATATTCCATGCAGAAGCTGCTAAACTATTCTGGCACAGGAACAATGCTTTATTGAATCCCGGGGAAGGTGTTAATGGTTAGTGCTAATCTTATGAAAACACATACTAAATTCAACTACAAGAGCTTAAGGAAGACATTAAGGCATTATGGGTTGGTGAGCAAATTCATGAAATGGAGAACAAATGTACAGAGTTTATTGAAGACAGCAAGACATTACAGGACTGGGGATGGGATCATAAAAAGCCTAATAAAAGTATAGCATATATCCAGGATAAAGACAGTGTTAAATTTGAATACAGGGCAAAGAAATCAAATGAGGAATGGAAATAGCAAATTTGTCCACTGAGGTATGCATTGTTTGGCTTATGCATTAATGTGACAACAGGAAAACAAATAAGAGGACAGGAAAGCAGTAGCAGGTGTATAGCAAACATATTATTTTCCATCTGTTCTTTCTTATGCGGGGTTCATAGGTTATAGGTTAGTACTTAGCTAACTGCCCTTGCGAGCCATTTTAAGCTTAGCCAATTATCCCTTGTGAGACTTGAACTCTGCACCTTGTGTTTGTAAGGCAAACACCTTAACCATTAGGCCACCCTCCCAACCCAAACTTACTTTAATAGATTAGTACTAAGCTAACTGCCCTTGTGGGCCATTTTAAGCCTAACTAATTGTCCGTTGTGAGGCTCAAACCCTGCACCTTTTGCTTGCAAGGCAAAGACCTTAACCATTAGGCCACCCTCCCAACCCCAATGCAGATGACATAATGTATTATATTAAAAGTGGGGTCAATCTGTAAAGTGTGGAGCTGGAAAGGAGGATTAAGTCTTCAGATTAGACTTTAATCCGTGGTCCATTCACTTGAGTTAGTAGTAGCTCAAGTAGATGTAAAAGATCCCACATTACCTATCAAAAAGAGTAGGGGGTGTTCCTTGATGCTTGGCAAAAATTTCCTCTTATGGTATAAATACCACCTTGGGTCTTTGCTGAAAAGATGCCATTAGCCTAGTGGGACTGACCTGGTCAACAAAGACTAAATAAATAAATAAATAAATAAATAGAAAGAAGAGCGATGACTTACAGAAGAAGGAGGAAGGGGGTATATTTATTTTCTTCAAAAAAATAGAGGTGGACAGATTAGTGATTTAATAATAAGATCTCTGTCTCTCAGTTTCATGGGATTTCAGTCATGGCCTCTTTTCACCATCTCTGGAACCTGCATGCTCTCTTTATATCTGTATGAGTTTTTATCAGGAATGCTTTTTTTTTCTTGGCTACAAAAACATGTTATTTGACTAGCTACTCTAAATGTATACATTAAATATTTGTTTATTTATTTATTTATTCACATTTGCTGACCAGGAGTAATCTGGCTGAGCTGAAATCCTATTTTCAGTGGAGGCCCAAGGAGAAAATCTCCACAGTTATACAACAGCGTTAACAAAAAAAATCAACCGTACATGGACATTCTTGAATACATATAGAAAACTATTACAAAATACACATATGCATCAAACATAAGGGACATGGGTAGCATAATGGTTAAGTTCTCCTCCCTCACAGGTATACGGTACAGGGATTGATTCTAACCTCTGGTTTATTGACTAATATTTACATAAAGTTTGGGGCTGGTATAATGGTTAAGGTGTTTATCCCACAATCATAAGGTTCAGGGTTTTATTCTCACCTTTGAAATGGAAACTGGCTAGGCTTAAAATGACCCACTATGGCATCTGACCTAGTACTTCCTTTTAAATGTATAAGTAATGAAGATTACAAATAATTACATTGACAGTATATGTCAAAACTTACAGGTAAGGTTACAGGTAAGGTTAAGAAACTAGGATGGATAGGGTTTAGAGATATTGTATAAATATGTTTTATGTATACCATTGTGTATAAGGCTAGGGGAGTGAACTTCCACAAGTTGGCTACAATGAACAGTGTATAGGGTCACTGAAGTGGTTGCTTGATTCAACTACTTCTAGGAGGTTTGAGATCTGAGATCTTAGGTGTCTGCAAGGTATATATTCTGGAAGTAAATTAGAGATGGGTGGGCATCTGCTGGGTTCATGGGAGACTTGTTTAATTGGTGTGTTCTTTTGTGAAGTAACCAATATTTCACCAGTGCCAAATATGACTAGTTTAGCTTTATTAGCATTTACTAAAATATTTGAGTCTTAAAGTCAGTTAATTAGGCTTTAAGATTTAGCTATGTGGAATGTTACAAATATGTGAGGGAGCCAACAGTCCAGATGGCAGTGGAATCATCAGTGTACTGTACTAATATGGTATCAGGAATCTTGGAATGCATGTTCATAGGTTCATAGGTTCATACTAGGCTATCTGCCCGAGGGCATTTACAAGCCTAGCCCATCGTTTTGTGGCTTACGCCACCCCTTAAGTATGGGGAACTATACCCATTATTTTGCTGTGCCTCTGTCGAGCAGTGACACTGAGGTAATCCCTGGGGTATATTTGCGATCTCCCATCCATTGGTCAAGATTTCTCTTGAACAAGGCCAGCGAGGTGCTCTGCCTCACATATACCGGGATTTTGTTCCACAGCATAGGGAGTCTTTGGGTGATGAATCTATCCCTCCAGCACGTCCTATTAATAGCCGTGTTGAGGTTTAAGTCTCCGCCCTTGTGGCTCTGTTGGTTCTAGATTTTTTGAGGTGAAGCATATTCATCAAATCTGGGTTTGACATGGCCTTGTATGTTAGGCAAAGGTCACCTCTGAGCAAGCGGTAAGCGACTGAATAGAGCTGGAGTTCTTTTAGTCGGGCAGCATAGGACAGATTTTTGAGACCCTTTATCCTTTTGGTGAGGAACTTTTGTGGTCTCTCCAGCTGCTGCAAGTGTCGGGTCAGATACATTCCGAATTGGGCATTGTACTCAATCATTGGTCTGATGAGTGATGAGTAAAGGGAGACCATGACCTCCCTTGATTTAGATGAAAATCCCTTCATGATAAGGTGGGCAATGTAGAAGGTCTTCCTAACTACTTTAGCTACATGGGTGTCGAATGACAGACTACAATCAACCTGGGTCCCCAAGTCCCTGATAACTTCTTCTGTGCTCAGTGGATTGCCACCTATTTGGTAGCTAGGGGTAACCTTGTTTTTCCCGAAGGGTATGACTATGCATTTTTTGGCATTTAACTTTAGGCCATGGCTCTGGCACCAGTTATCCATTTCTGTGAGACCCTTCTGAAGGATATCTGTGTCAGATGTGTTTTCTACTATGGCTCCCAGTTTGCAGTCATCTGCAAACTTTGTCAGCCATAACCCTCCTGTGTTTGCTTGTACTGGAAAAGTAGATGCCAAACAAGAGTGGGCCCAGGACTGAGCCCTGTGGGACCCCACTTGTGACAGGCTTTGAGTCTGACATGGCGCCAGCAACTCTGACCCTGTGGGTTCTGTCACTCAGCCAGTTTGCAACCCATCTTGTGATGTATGGGTTAACATTTAAGCTGCTGAGTTTTTCAATGATACCCGAGTGAGGTATTGTATCAAGGCCTTCGCCAGATCCAGGTAGGCTGTATGGACTGCCTTTCCCTCATCAATGGCTTTGGTGACTGTTTCAAAAAGTCAACCAAGTTTAAAAGGCATGATCTGCCTTTGACAAAGCCAAACTGGGTTGGATCCAAGGTCTGCAAATTCCCTATGTCTTTATTTATGAGGTCCATTATGATCCTCTCCATGGCTTTGCAGATAAGGCTTGTCAAGCTAATAGGCGGTAATTTCCAGGGTCGGTGGAAGCACCGCCTTTGTGAAGTGGGACCACAGTTGCAGTGCGCCACTCCCTGGGTACATATCCAGAGGTAAGACTTTGATTAAATAGCTGTCCTAGTTGTGGGTTTAATTCCTCATTGAGTTCGTGGAGCACACAGCCGGGGACACCGTCGGGTCCCATGGATGCTGTGTTTTTGCTTTGGAGAGAGCAGTTTTAACTTGGGCTTGGAAATGTTTGGGGGCTGCAATCGCTTGGTATAGATATCTCTCCTTTGGGGAGGGGGAGAAGTTTGCACTGAACCTGTCAGCCAGTATGTTGGCAATGTCTGTAGGATCAGTAATCTTCACATCATTTCTGACTAGTTCTGAGCATATCTGGGAGTTTCCTCCCAGGTTTCTAACATAGCTAAAGAATGCCTTATGGTTGTCTTTTGAGTCTTTAGCTATTTTTCTCTCAAAATTTGCTTTGGATGATTTTATGAGAGCTCTTAGTTTTTTACTTATAGTGATCAAGGGTGTCCTACCTTTTAAGGATTTTGCTCTATCTTGTAGTAGCTTTCTCCTTTTGTTGTAGAGTTTGTTTATGGCTGGGGTCCACCAGAGTGGACGCTTGCCTTTGGTACAGAGAGTCTTTGTTTTGCTTGGGATTGCCTTATCCATGCAGTCCTGCAGGTGCTGGTAGAAGGCATTTGTGAGTGATTCAGCGGCTTGAGTACTGTTTTCTGCCGGCTCGGGGGCCTTAAAGGAGACCACACTAGTCTTTAGAAGTGTGAAGTCGGCTTTCGAGAAGTTTTTTACTGTGGTCTTTTTTATTTCAGGTGGGGGTGGGATGAGGACCTCCAGCGAGATTAGTTTGTGATCTGATCTCACCAGTGAGGGGTATACTTCCGGTGTTGAACATTGTGCTCCCATGTCATTTACAAAGACACTGAACTGAACTTGTCCAAGTACTGAGTATTGTGGAACACCTATACTATTGGGTAAAAAATAATAAACTGCTTGGGACTATTTTACTGCTTGTTGCCAATTAGATAGGTAACTTTTAAACCATTTTATTGTCCTTTGTGCCAGATTTATATTAGCCAGCCTTTGAAAAGGAGATTGTGAGATACGGTATCAAAGGCCTTAGAAAGGACTGAGAGAATTGAGTAGTGGAAGGATATTTGCTTTTGAAATGTTTAGAAGCATTTAAGAAGGATAAAGAAGCAGATTCAGTGCTGAATCTGGAGTAAAAACCATGCTGTGTAGGTGACTACAAACTGATATTTATTAGGTGATGCAGTAGCTGCTTTTGTATACATTTTTCAGGTATTTTAAACATATGGGATAGCATAACAATAGGTCTAAAATTACTAAGGGGAACGATTTTTCCTTTCTTATGAAGAGGTATTATATAACATTGCTTCCGGAAGACTGGAACATAAGATTCACTTATAGATGTATTGCAATTGGGTAAGCTATTGTACTGGCTGCAGTTTAAATATATTCAAATGAAAGGAGGTCAGGAACTAGTGAAGTAGGTTTTAGCTTTTGTAGTAATCTTTTTATTTGAGTGACACTTACTTGCTGAACTGACCACCTGACGGCACTGAACTTACTAACAATCTCTCCACAACCTTGCATTAAGGGACCTGCCTGGCTTCTAAGGACCCCTGAACCACCTCAAGCCTTGCCTAATTGGACCATCCTCTATTTATGCTGCCCTGTGCTCCCACCTGACTGTACTGAACTTACTAACAATCTCTCCACAACCTTGCATTGAGGGACCTGCCTGGCTTCTAAGGACCCCTGAACCACCTCAAGCCTTGCCTAATTGGACCATCCTCTATTTCTGCTGCCCTGTGCTCCCACCTGACTGTACTGAACTTATTAAGTATGTTTTACAATTGACCCTTTTTGAGGCTAATCTTCTTAATTCGTCTTGTAATTACACTTTATAAAGTAATTTAGCCTCTGGGTCAGGAAAACCAGCAGCCAGTCCCCTCTCCCTGATTTTAGTCTCTTGAAAGATTTACCCCTCGCTACCTACCATATCCTTCCCACCAGTTGATTCTTTACCTGGCTACCTACTGCTACTTCTCTTCTGCCCACTAGGTGGCAGTGTACTCTAGGCTTCGTGCCCTTACTCACTCCCCTTATTCTTTCTTAGTCTCTGCTCACTGCTCTTCTTTTTTTTCTGCCCCCTCTCATCCCTTGCCCAGTAGCCTGACTTCTCCCCCATCTACCTCTCCTTCTGTTTCTAGGCTGTACTTTCCTCTTCTCCTACCTACTATAAACTATAACGCTCCATAGTTCCCCCTCCCTTCTGTCCTACTCCTTATCTGCTCTTCTAGCAGCTACTTACATGCTTCACTACCTCTCCCTGGGGTTCTGCTGCTCACTGATTGTCTCTGCTGACTCCCCCTCTACTTGCTCTGCCATCTCGTACTACCTCACTCTTACCTGAATATTAATATTCCTACTCAAGGGGATTACTCAGTCCCTTATCTACCTGCCCCCTCTGATGCTGCCCCCTCCCACTACTCACCTTACTTTCTGCCCTGAGGACATATAGAGCTGAATCCTTCGTGGTGCCTTCCTTTATTATCCACACTTTTACCTGGCTGCTGCGTGCCCCTGAACCTTGAGACACGCTAACAATCTGTAAGTTCAACTTATTTCTCACTGTTACTGAATATATGTGTCTTTTGACCCTGTACCGCTTCTGAAACATTGTAATGATTTATTCTGCTGAGCTAATCATATGTTTTGTGCATCACCTGTGCAGAAAAATCAAGAGTACCTTGCATTTCTAATCTGCTATTGTATCTCTGCCGAGATCTCTCTGATGTCATAGTATGTTGTGAATAGCGTTATTAAGTGGCATATTCTTTTTGTGATTTTACTATTGTCTCACTATTTTTCTTGCATTCAATTAAGAAATGGTAGTATATTCTATGTCCTGACTAGCTTATATATAATACCGCTAGCAGCAAAAGTAACCGTTTTATTTATGGCTTCCTAATGGTTGTATTGCTTAGCATTTTTTGGCATATCTCTTCATTCTAACCTGTTTAGTTAATGATAATTATTACATTTTTGTGTCCATTTTATCTAGAATGGTGTTTAATGCTAGCAGCTACTTCGCATGTGGTTCCTCCCACGTGGTCTGCATTGCGCAGATTGTAAAATGATCATCCCGGCTCTAACCAGTTCATTATAACCGACTGCATACCCATATCTACTAATTTAGCAAAGGGCAAGGGTAGGGTGTTTTTAGTTGCGTGCTTATCCATATGTCCTACATTAGTCGGTGAAAGGAAACGTAATTAGCTTTCTGCTCCGGCTCCGATTATAACTGGTACTCATTTTTTTTGCACAACTTACCCCTGCTTATTGATACTAGGTCAGGACTGGTAAATTTGTCACATGACTGAATCGGAATTTAACGTCCCCATTGTTTCTTGATGTTACCTCATCTCCGTCTGCACTGTTTGCAGAAGTTATGTCCCTGTATTTTCTAATTATTTTTTACTCATACAACTTTAGATAAGGGCCGCTAAATGTGGGAAAGCTTGGTACAACCTACTAACAGCCCAACAATTTTCCCTCCTGTAGCTAGGTCGGTGCTGTAGTAGATAAGACTACTTCCTTAAGTACCAATTATTGGGTCTATGTGGGTTTATGCCAATGCTCCATGGGAGATAATACCTGCATACCAAGTAGCTGCTACCTATCTCACAACTTTGTGAACTTCCCTGGCATATTTTTAATTGTGTAATAAGAAATTTGTGTATATGTTGTTGTATGCCAATGCTTCCTGGGAGTTAAGCCCACATACCAAGCAGCTGCTTCCTGCTTCAGAACTGGTGAACTTCCCTGGCAAATATTTACTTTTGTAATACAACCCCTGTGAGGAATTGTCTTTTTTAAAGGCAACTGCAAATTAGTAATTGTCAACTTTGCTTTACTATACTTTAACAGGTTTTAGATTGTCTGTTCTTTTGCTAGACTGAAGTCCTAAACCTAGTCTTTGAGCAATTCTGTTATAAATGTATAATTAGTATTTTTTACAGACTTGTAGAACTGTGGAAATTACCTTATTGTATCTGTACACTTAAGGTTCTTTTTGAAGCTGCATCACTTTTTTAAATACCCTTTCTTCTTACCTTTTTTTCTTTCCTAGCAATCTCTCCACAACCTTGCATTAAGGGACCTGCCTGGCTTCTAAGGACCCCTGAACCACCTCAAGCCTTGCCTAATTGGACCATCCTCTATTTCTGCTGCCCTGTGCTCCCACCTGACTGTACTAAACTTACTAACAATCTCTCCACAACCTTGCATTAAGGGACCTGCCTGGCTTCTAAGGACCCCTGAACCACCTCAAGCCTTGCCTAATTGGACCATCCTCTATTTCTGCTGCCCTGTGCTCCCACCTGACTGTACTGAACTTACTAAGTATGTTTTACAATTGACCCTATTTGAGGCTAATCTTCTTAATTCATCTTGTAATTACACTTTATAAAGTAATTTAGCCTCTGGGTCAGGAAAAACAGCAGCCAGTCCCTTCTCCCTGATTTTAGTATCTTGAAAGATTTACCCCTCGCTACCTACCTTACCCTTCCCACCAGCTGATTCTTTACCTGGATACCTGCTGCTACTTCTTTTCTGCCCACTAGGTGGCAGTGTACTCTAGGCTTCGTGCCCTTACTCACTCCCCTTATTCTTTCTTAGTCTCTGCTCACTGCTCTTCTTTTTTTTCTGCCCCCTCTCATCCCTTGCCCAGTAGCCTGACTTCTCCCCCATCTACCTCTCCTTCTGTTTCTAGGCTGTACTTTCCGCTTCTCCTTCCTACTATAAACTATAACGCTCCATAGTTCCCCCTCCCTTCTGTCCTACTCCTTATCTGCTCTTCTAGCAGCTACTTACTTGCCTCACTACCTCTCCCTGGGATTCTGCTGCTCACTGATTGTCTCTGCTGACTCCCCCTCTACTTGCTCTGCCATCTCGTACTACCTCACTCTTACCTGAATATTAATATTCCTACTCAAGGGGATTACTCAGTCCCTCCCTTATCTACCTGCCCCCTCTGATGCTGCCCCCTCCCACTACTCACCTCACTTCCTGCGCTGAGGACATATAGAGCTGAATCCTTCGTGGTGCCTTCCTTTACTATCCACACTTTTACCTGGCTGCTGGATGACCCTGAACCTTGAGACACGCTAACAAACTCAATCTCTCCACAACATTGCATTAAGGGACCTGCCTGGCTTCTGAGGACCCCTGAATCTCAAGCCTTGCCTAATTGGACTATCCTCTATTTCTGCTGCCCTGTGCTCCCACCTGACTGTACTGAACTTACTAACAATCTCTCCACAACCTTGCATTAAGGGACCTGCCTGGCTTCTAAGGACCCCTGAACCACCTCAAGCCTTGCCTAATTGGACCATCCCCTATTTCTGCTGCCCTGTGCTCCCACCTGACTGTACTGAACTTACTAAGTATGTTTTACAATTGACCCTTTTTGAAGGCTAATCTTCTTAATTCATCTTGTAATTACACTTTATAAGTAATTTAGCCTCTGGGTCAGGAAAACCAGCAGCCAGTCCCCTCTCCCTGATTTTAGTCTCTTGAAAGATTTACCCCTCGCTACCTACCGTATCCTTCCCACCAGCTGATTCTTTACCTGGATACCTGCTGCTACTTCTTTTCTGCCCACTAGGTGGCAGTGTACTCTAGGCTTCGTGCCCTTACTCACTCCCCTTATTCTTTCTTAGTCTCTGCTCACTGCTCTTCTTTTTTTTCTGCCCCCTCTCATCCCTTGCCCAGTAGCCTGACTTCTCCCCCATCTACCTCTCCTTCTGTTTCTAGTCTGTACTTTCCGCTTCTCCTTCCTACTATAAACTATAACGCTCCATAGTTCCCCCTCCCTTCTGTCCTACTCCTTATCTGCTCTTCTAGCAGCTACTTACCTGCTTCACTACCTCTCCCTGGGGTTCTGCTACTCACTGATTGTCTCTGCTGACTCCCCCTCTACTTGCTCTGCCATCTCGTACTACCTCACTCTTACCTGAATATTAATATTCCTACTCAAGGGGATTACTCAGTCCCTTATCTACCTGCCCCCTCTGATGCTGCCCCCTCCCACTACTCACCTCACTTCCTGCCCTGAGGACATATAGAGCTGAATCCTTCGTGGTGCCTTCCTTTACTATCCACACTTTTACCTGGCTGCTGCGTGCCCCTGAACCTTGAGACACGCTAACAAACTGTAAGCACAACTTATTTCTCACTGTTACTGAATATATGTGCCTTTTGACCCTGTACCGCTTCTGAAACATTATAATAATTTATTCTGCTGAGCTAATCATATGTTTTGTGCGTCACCTGTGCAGAAAAGACAAGAGTACCTTGCATTTCTAATCTGCTATTGTATCTCTGCCGAGATCTCTCTGATGTCATAGTATGTTGTGAATAGCGTTATTAAGTGGCATATTCTTTTTGTGATTTTACTATTGTCTCACTATTTTACTTGCCTTCAATTAAGAAATGGTAGTATATTCTGTGTTCTGACTAGCTTATATATAGAACCGCTAGCAGCAAAAGTAATCGTTTTATTTATGGCTTCCTAATGGTTGGATCGCTTAGCATTTTTTTGGCATATCTCTTCATTCTAACCTGTTTAGTTAATGATAATTATTACATTTTTGTGTCCATTTTATCTGGAATGGTGTTTAATGCTAGCAGCTACTTCGCATGTGGTTCCTCCCACGTGGTCTGCATTGCGCAGATTGTAAAATGATCACCCCGGCTCTAACCAGTTCATTATAACCGACTGCATACCCATATCTACTAATTTAGCAAAGGGCAAGGGTAGGGTGTTTTTAGTTGCATGCTTATCCATATGTCCTACATTAGTCGGGGAAAGGAAACGTAATTAGCTTTCTGCTCCGGCTCCGCTTATAACTGGTATTCATTTTTTTTGCACAACTTACCCCTGCTTATTGATACTAGGTCAGGACCGGCAAATTTGTCACATGACTGAATCGGACTTTAACGTCCCCATTGTTTCTTGATGTTACCTCATCTCCATCTGCACTGTTTGCAGAAGTTATGTCCCTGTATTTTCTAATTATTTTTTACTCATACAACTTTAGATAAGGGCCGCTAAATGTGGGAAAGCTTGGTACAACCTACTAACAGCCCAACAGTTTTCCCTCCTGTAGCTAGGTCGGTGCTGTAGTAGATAAGACTACTTCTTTAAGTACCAATTATTGGGTCTATGTGGGTTTATGCCAATGCTCCATGGGAGATAATACCTGCATACCAAGTAGCTGCTACCTATCTCACAACTTTGTGAACTTCCCTGGCATATTTTTAATTGTGTAATAAGAAATTTGTGTATATGTTGTTGTATGCCAATGCTCCCTGGGAGTTAAGACCACATACCAAGCAGCTGCTTCCTGCTTCAGAACTGGTGAACTTCCCTGGCAAATATTTACTTTTGTAATACAACCCCTGTGAGGAATTGTCTTTTTTAAAGGCAACTGCAAATTAGTAATTGTCAACTTTGCTTTACTATACTTTAACAGGTTTTAGATTGTCTGTTCTGTTGCTAGACTGAAGTCCTAAACCTAGTCTTAGAGCAATTCTGTTATAAATGTATAATTAGTATTTTTTACAGACTTGTAGAACTGTGGAAATTACCTTATTGTATCTGTACACTTAAGGTTCTTTTTGAAGCTGTATCACTTTTTTAAATACCCTTTCTTCTTACCTTTTTTCTTTCCTAGCAATCTCTCCACAACCTTGCATTAAGGGACCTGCCTGGCTTCTAAGGACCCCTGAACCACCTCAAGCCTTGCCTAATTGGACCATCCTCTATTTCTGCTGCCCTGTGCTCCCACCTGACTGTACTGAACTTACTAAGTATGTTTTACAATTGACCCTTTTTGAAGGCTAATCTTCTTAATTCGTCTTGTAATTACACTTTATAAAGTAATTTAGCCTTGGGCCAGGAAAACCAGCAGGCAGCCCCTTCTCCCTGATTTTAATCTCTTGAAAGATTTACCCCTCGCTACCTACCTTATCCTTCCCACCAGCTGATTCTTTATCTGGCTACCTGCTGCTACTTCTTTTCTGTCCACTAGGTGGCAGTGTACTCTAGGCTTCGTGCCCTTACTCACCTTATTCTTTCTTAGTCTCTGCTCTCTGCTCTTCTTTTTTTCTGCCCCCTCTCATCCCTTGCACAGTAGCCTGACTTCTCCCCCATCTACCTCTTCTTCTGTTTCTAGGCTGTACTTTCCTCTTCTCCTGCCTACTATAAACTATAATGCTCCATAGTTCCCCCTCCCTTCTGTCCTACTCCTTATCTGCTCTTCTAGCAGCTACTTACCTGCTTCACTACCTCTCCCTGGGGTTCTGTTGCTCACTGATTGTCTCTGCTGACTCCCCCTCTACTTGCTCTAACCCGCTCCGTTCGCCCTACTGGCTCACTCCGCTCCTCTACCTACCCCCAATTCCCACCCACCCCAGTGCTGTTACATTTGCACATCCTTAGCCACACCCACTATACTCCTCAACCTATCATCTCATACCATCAATTATCTACCCTTCCCCTTGCCAACTCTATACTTAATCAACCCCTCCCTACTGCAAGAATACAATAATCACTGTACTCTACCTCTATACCCTCTGCTACCTCCCCCTTTAGTGACCCCCTATCTATCTATCATTCCATATTCCACAGTTTTGCTTTATCAAACACTCTACATAACCTCTCAACCCTATTAACTAAAATGATCTTCTTTCAGAATCCAAACCTGAAACAATATCTTCTTACTACTTCTACACTAATCTTCTTAGCATTACCATATGCTCTAACCTTCTACGAACATGTCTTCCTAACTTATAACATACCTCCCCACTATCAAACCCTACCTACCACACAACCAAGCTCCCTCTCTCATAGCAACATAACCTCATCATCAATCTACCTACTCCCTAGATTTCATAGATCTTCCCATATCACTTACATCTACAGTAAGAGTACCTCACTCAAGTACTCTAAATATATAAGAACTATACTAAAACATCCCACACAACTTCTATCTCATGGTGATATCCATCCAAATCCTGGCCCAAATTCACATATCAGCAACATCCTACAAAAACAAACTACTAAGGTTGTCTCTAACCCTATACAGTTAGTGAACTCTCTCAGAATAGCTCAACTCAATATCCACAGCATTAACAACAAACTCAGTCATTTAAATGCTCTTTTACATGTACATGCATTTGATATCCTTTGCCTCACAGAAACTTGGCTTAAACCCTCTACACAGGATCTAGAAATAACCCCACCTGGATATAACATCCTTAGATGTGACTGCACTTCCAAGAAAGGTGGAGGTGTAGCTATACTATATAAATCTGAACTATTACTCTCAACCTTTAATGTGTTACCACCCTCTATCAACAATGCAGAAACCCTGTCCATTAAACTCCAACTTAATAAATCTAAATCCATTTATATTATTTGTACCTATATTCTTCCAGGAAACAACATTAACACTCTTGAAATCATTCTTAGTAGTCTCTCCACCATTCTACCCCAAGAAACAATTGTACTTGGAGATTTTAACATCGACTGGACTACTTGTAACTCCCCCAATCCTACCACCCATATTAATCTTCATGGCTTCTCTCAAATAATAAACTCCCCCACTAGAATTCATAAACCTAATAATAAAGAAACCATCATTGACTGGATCCTTATAAACAGTCATCCTAGAACCTATACAACAGGAACACTACCAGATGACATTAGAGATCATGTTCTAACCTATATAACAAAGCAAAAGCCTCATAGTTCTAAAAATAATACTTTTAAATCCTATCGCTCAAAGAAGCACTTTAAAGCAGAAAGCTTTCAAAGTGAACTTAAGGCCTGTGACTGGTCACTACTGAAACTACTCAAACTAGATGAAGCTGTTTCCTACTTTAATACTAAATTCCTAGAAATCCTGGATCTCCACGCCCCCCCCTGTGCTCTTCCCGAGTTAGGAGAAAACCAGCCCCATGGCTCACAAAACAAACCAAGGAAAAAATATTCCTTTGGAACAGAATATGGGCCAAATGGAGAGCCACTAATAGCTCGACAGACCAGCTACTATATAAACAACTAAGAAATACAACTAAAAAAGACATTATCCTAGACAAAAAAAACTTTTATCACCACCTTCAACAATCTCACCCAAAAAACCCTCAAAAGTTCTGGTCAGGCATTAGCCTATTCTGTATCTGTCAAACCTAGCACTTGCTCCTACAGTACTTATCACCGAGATACAGCACTCTTGTTATAGATAGTACCCCAAAAAGGCAAAACCCCATTTCTCGGACACCCACATCCCCGGAATCTCTTTTTAAAGTTTTTTTGTCTATTCCTTCTAGCATGTCGAGGGATCAGTTGCTAGTATCCTCTCCTGCTCAGCTGGTGAACCTGGGAATATTGAGGCAATGTTACAATTGCCTCATGTACACAGACAACCCTCTCCTCCTCCCACAAAACACAAATACATGCGAGAGATGCAACTATATGGCCAAACTGGAGGCTGAGCTCTCTCAACTTAGGACTGGCAAGACCAGACAGGAGGAGAAGGTTACCACACACACTATAGACCCAGTCTCACATAGTACCATCACAACCTCAAATCATACACATAAACACACAAAGACATACTCGGAGGCTCTGATCAGAAATCTACCAAAACAGCAGAGGCCACCAAAGCAGACACCCAAACAACCACCACCTCAGAACACAACACCTGCAACACATAGACCTCACAGTCAGAGTGTCAAACAGTCACAGCCCTTAAGGCCAAACACAATGTCAGACACACTAGTCATTGGTGACTCCATAGTCAGACACACTGACGTCCCGCTCACCAGACTGAGTAAGGAGAGAGTTACAGTAAGCTGTCTGTCGGGCGCTAGAATCCACCACATAACGCAAGCACTCAGGTCTCTCAACAGCAGGTACAAATACGAGTCAGTCATTGTCCACGCTGGTGTAAACGACCTGAGACGTACCTCCTTGGACTACATGAAAAGAGACATTGAGGAGCTCTCTGATTATGTGGCCCAGGCAGGTATGACCCTGACCTTGAGCAGTATCCTACCTTCACCAAGAATGATGCCACAATACAGAGATAAGATGATCAGCTTTAACAATTGGCTTAAACTCTGGTGTCATTCAAAGGGGATCCAATGTCTGTCTGCCTGGGATGACATGCTGGACAAGCCACGCTGCTTCAAGGGACGGCTTGCACCTGTCACCCTGGGATTCCGGATATTGGCAAAGGCTCTTGCCACCCCATAGTGCCTTTTTAGGCAAGGCTCAAATTCTAAACCTACCACCCTAGAACACAAAAAGGAAAAAACTAAGGGTAATGCTGCTCAATGCCAGAAGTCTAAATCTCAAAATGCACACACTCGAGGCCCTTCTCAGTATGGAGAACATCGATGTCTGTGCTGTGACAGAAACCTGGTTCAAGGCTCCTGAGAGCACCCCAGCACTAACAGGTTTTACCTCATACCATGCGTTCCGGCCCCAAAATCTGGACAATACCAAGAAAGGAGGGGGGGTATCCATATTCATCAAGGACACCCACACCTCAAGACTGGTGGCAATGCACGATGCATCGGAGACCATCCAGGTGCAATTAACCATAGGCAAGACTGCTCTGCAAATTGTAGCATGTTACAGGCCACCCTCACAAACTCAGGAACCTCACATGGCTTTCCTGAAAACACTGGAGGGGATAAATGTATCTCCAAACACCATCATACTAGGTGACTTCAATTACCCTAATATAGACTGGGAACACTACTCAAGCCCAAACACCCTAGCCCAAAAGTTCCTGGAATTCATAAACTCAAATGCCATGGAACAACTAGTCACCATCCCCACAAGAGGAGAAAACATACTTGATCTCATCATCACGAACATGGGAGCACAATGTTCAACACCGGACGTATACCCCTCACTGGTGAGATCAGATCACAAACTAATCTTGCTGGAGGTCCTCATCCCACCCCCACCTGAAATAAAAAAGGCCACAGTAAAAAACTTCTTGAAAGCCGACTTCACACTTCTAAAGACTAGTGTGGTCTCCTTTAAGGCCCCCGAGCCGGCGGAAAACAGTACTCAAGCCGCTGAATCACTTACAAATGCCTTCTACCAGCACCTGCAGCACTGCATGGATAAGGCAATCCCAAGCAAAACAAAGACTCTTTGTACCAAGGGCAAGCGTCCAGTCTGGTGGACCCCAGCCATAAACAAACTCTACAACAAAAGGAGGAAGCTACTACAAGATAGAGCAAAATCCTTAAAAGGTAAGACACCCTTGATCACTATAAGTAAAAAAAACTAAGAGCTCTCATAAAATCATCCAAAGCAAATTTTGAGAGAAAAATAGCTAAAGACTCAAAGGACAATCATAAGGCCTTCTTTAGCTATGTTATAAACCTGGGAGGAAACTCCCAGATATGCTCAGAACTAGTTCAAAATGATGTGAAGATTACTGATCCTACAGACATTGCCAACATACTGGCTGACAGGTTCAGTGCAAACTTCTCCCCTCCCCCAAAAGGAGAGATATCTATACCAAATGGTTGCAGCCCCCCAAACATCTCAAACGCCCAAGTGAGAACTGCTCTCTCCAAAGCAAAAA
The DNA here is from genome assembly GCF_019279795.1 of Protopterus annectens. Lineage (NCBI taxonomy): Eukaryota > Metazoa > Chordata > Ceratodontiformes > Protopteridae > Protopterus > Protopterus annectens. The sequence goes on from NC_056732.1 coordinate 1,439,365,408, forward strand.
ACACAGCATCCATGGGACCTGATGGTGTCCCAGGCTGTGTGCTCCACGAACTCAACGAGGAATTAAACCCACAGCTAGGACAACTGTTTAATCATAGTCTCACCTCTGGATACGTACCCAGGGAGTGGTGCACTGCGACTGTGGTCCCACTTCACAAAGGTGGTGCCTCCACAGACCCTGGAAATTACCGGCCCATTAGCTTGACAAGCCTTATCTGCAATGCTATGGAGAGGATCATAATGGACCTCATAAATAAAGACATAGGGAATTTGCAGACTTTGGATCCAACCCAGTTTGGCTTTGTCAAAGGCAGATCATGCCTTTTAAACTTGGTTGACTTTTTCGAAACAGTCACCAAAGCCATTGATGAGGGAAAGGCAGTCCATACAGCCTACCTCGATCTGGCGAAGGCCTTCGATACAATACCCCACTCGGGTATCATTGAAAAACTCATCAGCTTAAATGTTAACCCATACATCACAAGATGGGTTGCAAACTGGCTGAGTGACAGAACCCACAGGGTCAGAGTTGCTGGCGCCATGTCAGACTCAAAGCCTGTCACAAGTGGTGTCCCACAGGGCTCAGTCCTGGGCCCACTCTTGTTTGGCATCTACTTTTCCGAAGTACAAGCAAACACAGGAGGGTTATGGCTGACAAAGTTTGCAGATGACTGCAAACTGGGCCGTGTCGAAAACACATCTGACACAGATATCCTTCAGAAGGGTCTCACAGAAACGGATGACTGGTGCCAGAGCCATGGCCTAAAGTTAAATGCCAAAAAATGCATAGTCATACCCTTCAGGAAAAACAAGGTTACCCCTAGCTACCATATAGGTGGTAATCCTCTGAGCACAGAAGAAGTTATCAGGGACCTGGGGACCCAGGTTGACAGTAGCCTGTCATTCGACACCCATGTAGCTAAAGTAGTTAGGAAGACCTTCTACATTGCCCACCTCATCATGAAGGGATTCACATCTAGATCAAGGGAGGTCATAGTCTCCCTATACTCATCACTCATCAGACCAATGATTGAGTACAATGCCCCATTCGGAATGTATCTGACCCGACACTTGCAGCAGCTAGAGAGGCCACAAAAGTTCCTCAGCAAAAGGATAAAGGGTCTCAAAAATCTGTCCTATGCTGCCCGACTGAAAGAACTCCAGCTCTATTCAGTCGCTTACCGCTTGCTCAGAGGTGACCTTTGCCTGACATACAAGGCCATGTCAAACCCAGAGTTGATGAATATGCTTCACCTCAAAAAATCTAGATCCATCAGAGCCACAAGGGCGGGAGACTTAAACCTCGACACGGCTATTAATAGGACGTGCTGGAGGGATAGATTCATCACCCAAAGACTCCCTATGCTGTGGAACAAAATCCCGGTATATGTGAGGCAGAGCACCTCGCTGGCCTTCTTCAAGAGAAATCTTGACCAATGGATGGGAGATCGCAGATATACTCCAGGGATTACCTCAGTGTCACTGCTAGACAGAGGCACAGCAAAATAATGGGTATAGTTCCCCATACAAAAGGGGTGGCTTAAGCCACAAAACTATGGGCTAGGCTTATAAATGCCCTCGGGCAGATAGCCTAGTATGAACCTATGAACCTATGAACCTAATAAACTTCTCCAACCAGGACATACCAAAACTCCAGCCCCATCTTCTATTCCCAACAATAATCCTCTACTAATAGCTGATGCCTTCAACAATTACTTCACAGAAACTATTATAACTCTTGCAAAGACACTACCTCCCACACCCTCCAACCCTTTCCAAAACACTAGCAGCCCAGGGCCCTCCTTCCATATACAAGTCGTACCAACATCCTATATCTGCAAACTTCTTCAAAAGCTCAAACCCTGTACCCCTTCTGCAGACCACTTACCACCTGAATACCTCCAAATAGCAGCCAAAGTCATTGCATACCCAATATCCATCCTTATTAACAGAGCAATTACAGGAAGTAACATCCCATCCATATGGAAAGTCTCTCACATTATCCCATTACATAAAGGAGGCAAATCCACTGATATCTCTAATTTCCGACCAATTGCACTACTCTCCCCACTGGCCAAAATAATGGAAAAATGTATTCACCACCAACTACTTCAACATCTGCTCCAAAATAATATATTGGCCAACTGCCAGAATGGCTTCAGACCCTTTCATAGCACAACTACCGCCTTGCTAACCTTCACTGACTGTATAAACAGGAATCAAAATAACAACTCCCTATCTTCTGCACTATTCATTGACCTATTAAAAGCCTTTGATATGGTTAACAACGACTTACTAAATAGTGAGCTAAAAGCCCAATCTCTTGACCCACAAGCAATATGTTGGTTTACATCCTATCTAGAAAATAGACAACAAGCAGTACTCTGGGATGACAATCTCTCCTCACCTATTCCCGTAAACATTGGAGTCCCTCAAGGCTCTATTCTAGGCCCTCTTTTATTCTCCATTTTTACTAATAATCTCAACACTATTTTTCCTAAAGCCACCTGCATACAATACGCCAATGATTCAACTTTAATCTGTACAGCTAAGTCATCAACCTCTCTTCAGACCTTGACTCAAACAGTATTTAATACTGTAGAAACATGGTTTACCCACCATTGCCTCCTCCTAAATCCAAAAAAAAAACAAATTACTGCTTTTCTCTCCCACCCAAAAATCACCAGAAATCAACTTTACAATTACCTCTAACGATGGAACTACTATTACCCCAGATACTAACGCACGTCTCCTGGGCATAACCATCGATAATAAACTCAGCTACGATGACCATATGAATAACACCATCCAAACTGTTAATAAAAAACTAGGCTCCCTGTATAGACTCAGACCCTACCTCACACCACTAGCGAGAGCCTCTATTGCCCAAACTCACCTCATTTCTACCCTTTTCTATGCTTCTGCTATATACACCAACCTATCAAAATACAACATAAACAAACTGGAAACTAGCTATAACAGCATAGCCAGATTTGCCACAGGGAACCCTTTCAGAACCCACCACTGCTACAACCTCAAATGACTAGGATGGTCAGAGCTACAAAACCAACTACTGAATAATCAACTTGTGATCACACGAAAAATTCTTCATCATCCAAATAACACCCCAATCCTCACTAACCTGATCACCCCATATAAAAATCTTTCAACACTTCGCTCTGCAAACAAGCTACTAATTTCTAATATCAAATCTACCAATAAAGCGGGGGACTCACTATTTACCAATATTGTGGGCAGAATCTGGAATAACCTTCCTATTGCACTCACATCTCACTCATCAACATCTCTCTTCAAGAAACACCTAAAAGAACATCAGCAACTACTCTGGCTCTGTCCCTGTTCGAAACCAGACTGAACTATAGTTCATCCCCCTTTTTCTGCTCCTTGCTCTACCCCTATCTTCCCTGCTATGACCTCTTTGTAACTAAACTCCTCAGAAGTCACCTGTACACTAGCTAGTGCTTTGTTTGTTCTTTCTTCTTTCATATATTTCCTTCATTCTCTTTCTTCTTTCTACCCCATATGTCTCAATAACTCTGAACCCTTGTGTTCTCCTACACTTGTGCCAATTCCAAACTTCCTTTGCCTCTATACTTATTTCTTAAACATAAGTCTCATTTTTTATATCTTTTCTCTATCCAAATATTGTTAATCCTCTCATGTGTAGTAATTCATAGAAATATGCTTTGTAAGTATTGAACTTTTAACTATTGTAGACTTGTTTTATGTATTGCATTTTTAACTACTGTTTTTATGTAAATTTTACTTAACTTTGGAGCTTATCTCCCTGGGCCTCTACTGAAAAAGGACATGTATCCAGCTAGACTAGCCCAGTCAACAAATGTAAAATAAATAAAATAAAAAAATAAATAAATTGTTAACGGATCAGTGTACCATGCAAGTCCTTGTGAGGCATTGTTGGTTGGTATGAAGTAGCTGCTTTGCATAGAATAGATACTTGTGTGAAATATTTGTTGAAAGTGGAGGCAATGTTAGTATCAGTTTCATTGATATTTAAATATGCCTTGTGACTATAGCCATGACTGAAAAGAAACCAATGACCAGTACACTTAACTTAGCTATTACATAATCAATAAAATACAAAAATAGATCTACTGGATATTATTTTTCATGGTATCTAGGTTATAGAATGAAAATAGCAGATAAATATTTGTTCTATCTTTCATTTAAGAAAAGGCATTTCATAAGGAGACTATTATTAACCAGTGGATCTTATTTCACTGGGGTTTAACATGATGTCAGAAAAAGATGAAGCTAGTGATTGTGGAATTTTCTTTTTTGTTATGTTGGGGTCCAAGTTAAACCCGATGAAGAATGTAGAAATAAGCATACATGCAAGGGGAAATGTGTCTGGTGCATTTGGTTCCCTTTTAAGTTCAGTGTCTTTGCTTTTACTTCTGGAGGAAGTTATACTCAGAGCAGTAGGAATGGTTGGGAAAAGCTATAACAAGAAAAATATAAGAAGATGAAGAATTAGGAATAAAAGGAGGATTAAATGGTAGACTTGGAAATTAATGGTGAGATATGACAAACAGTGGAAAAGATTAAAGAACAGAGTTTTAAAGACAGAAATTTTAATGACATAATGTAAGAAATAATTGTGCTACGTTCTTCTAAGGAGTCTGAATGGGGGAGCTTGTTGCTATACTTCAGGAAAAGATCAGAATAAAGAGGCAAAAAGTCTGGAAAGTAACTGCATGATGATTTTTTTCACAAAAATACAAGTTAAAGAATACATTTTAACAAAAGGAAGAAAATATTTGGTGAGGGGGTATTCAGGAGAATAAACGTAGCTGGATGTTTTATATTCACTGTATGACATTACAATGGTCTGTGGCATTATTAGACAAGGATTGTATGGTTAAATGAAAATAATTTTTGCTTATAAGTTTTATGAAGAAGAAGAACATAAAACAACATGTAAATGGAAAATGAACAAAACAGTGTTATGTATGTTGTGGAAAATTTGGGTCAGTCATTGTAGATTTATTTTATAAAATTTGAGCAACAAGGAAATGAGAGCAAATTCTAAGCCATATGATGTATGCATTAGTGGTGTAAAGGGATAAATCTTTGCCTGTGGCCAAGGCACCCCAAGTTCAAACAGTAGCTTGAAAGCTAAATAGGGCAAGCAGAGAGTATTGGTATGCCCAACCCCAGGGTGGGGTCAGTGCTTCAAAGCATATGCACACAGGTTGATTTCCTTGGTGAAGACTGGGGAAAGAACCTTTTGATGATTGCTGTAGGAGGGAAGGGCAGTCATTCTGTTATCAACTCTTTGCAAAAGTGAAGGGTGGTATATTAATGATTATTGACCATTTCACCCACAGACTGTTATGGGGATGTGCAGGGGAGTAGAGCAAAAAAGAAACATCTCAAACTGTCCCTGATGGCTGCCTACATGATGCATGATGGACAGTTCCAGCTGACCCTTGCCACCACTGTTGAAGGGACAAATGGACAAACTAGTTAAGTGGGGATGATGATTGTCAGGTGAGATGAGGGGAGGGGGGGCAACATTATAACCAAGTCTGATGAGGAATACATAATATATGGCATTAATTTATTTTTCTGAAAAGCATTTTATGAATGATGCTTCCATTCATTCATTCATTCAGTCATTCATTTATGCATTCATGCATTCTTCAATATTTGCTGTATCTTCTTCAATACCAAAGGAGCTGTAGCCTATCTCAGCAGACAATGGGCCTAAGCAGAGAACAAATCATTGGACATCAATGGTATTTTGTTTCACTATTTTATTTGGGGCTATATTATAGATACGCATTTTGTCTGATAGTTAATAAGAACCTCTTTTCTTTCTTATTAGTTTCATAGAGTCTTCACTAGCTTCCTGAGATAACCTCAGCTCAGGCAAATGAGCCTTTGTTTACCATGTCATCCAAATAACCCCATCTTATGCTGTGTTACAGTGTTAATAGTGGAACATAAACCAAACTCCTGGAATGGGAATTGAATGCAGAGCCTTCTGATCCTGCAGTCAGTGTAAAAGCAAATGTTATAATTTGCTAGTCTGAGTCTGTAGGACAGAAGGATGAAACCCTGTCTGGAAACCAAGTGACTGCATTTTAAACAGTGGACAAGCAGTCAATGAAGTGGTGAACTAAAATAGATGGCCCTCTCACCTCTCCCAGAGGGTATAAAGGGATGTGCATACATTCAGAGGCCTACTAATTGTTGTGATTTCTCTGGTGGGCTGCTTGGATGAAACATATCTTACAGAAGTGAGGGAACAGACTCTATAGTCAAGCCATTGCTTTTCCTCTCCCTGGCACTTTGCTGGATACCTACTGAGAATGGGTTCAAATTTTAAAAATCTCAAACCACCCTGATTACTGTGTGAATATGGTCTTTCTGCTAGATCCTTTCCCCTTGTGATGAGGAAAAATATGAACTGATTGGCCAGGAGAGTCTGATGATCAACACAAAAAGAGTAAAAAGGCTACAATTTGTTAATGAGCATTATTACATAGTTCTGACTTTAATTATTTCAAGTGCTAGTTGCCAGCTGTAGATACTAACGAAAGCAGCAAGTGGGTTTACCTGGTTAGCTAATTAATTAATTGCAATGCTTCTGGTATCAGAAGAAAGGCTCCTAACTGGTCTAACACTGACAGTGGCAATCATGGTGGTGTAAGAGACACTGTTTACCTGTTTAACTGATTTATTGTGTTGTACATCAATTATATTTATTGTCTATCGTTAAGGGATTATCTAATAGATAATATATGGCAACCTTATGATTAAGCTGTTCTACATATTTCTGTGTAATGCAGATTTGTTTATTTTAAATACAATACAAATTCAGTCTTCACCTTGTACCTATGTACTGTGTAAATGCTTTTAAAACTTACATGTCTGCATAAGCAGTATAACTGTTTGCCTTTTTTTACCTTGATCAAGTTTGAAAACTGAACAGAACAATCAGTCCATGTGTCTAGTCAGCAAACAGTAAATAATTACAGAGAAGTTGATAAGGCTGGAATTTTTGGAAAATGAAGACAGACTAGATCTGGAATGCAGTATACCAGCAGTTCCCCAGTCTGCATATCTGGTTAATAAATAGCAAAGAATTACTGAGAATTGATAGGGCAGCACTTCTTGGATTATGAGGACAGGTAAAACAGATTTGAGATGTAACTGCTGAAGAAGAGAAGGTATATGCATGGGAAGGCACAATATGGATGTTTCATACTGGTTCATAGATTAGTACTAGGCTAACTGCCCTTGTGAGCCATTTTAAGCCTAACCAATTATCCCCTGTGAGATTCAAACCCTGTACCTTGTGTGTGTAAGGCAAACACCTTAACCATTAGGCCACCCTTCCAAACAAGAGGTTAAATGGGATGCACTTAAAACAGGAGGCATACGAGGGCATGATCAGCATACTGATAGAGGCTGTTTCACCCATGTTATAATAAAACATTAGGTTGCAAAAGCCAGGGTACTGCTTTCATAAGAACATGGGGGAGAATAATTCAAATAAATGTTTCAAAATTCCATGGCATAAGTGGAAAATGGTGGTGGACAGCAGGGTATTACATGGACAAAGCAGCAACACTGAGTTAATTTATTTATTTTGCGTTTGTTTACCAGGAAAGTCCAAATGGGCACAAATCCACTTCTCAGCTGAGGTCCATTAAGAAAAGGCTGAGGAAAATAAAAATGATTAAACCAGTACAAAGATTATTACAAAGTAAAATACAGAAGTACACATTTAGAAAACAATTGCATACTGTAACAAAGTGTAACTAAACACAAAAGCATACACAGAGTGTGCTTATTACTGGGTTATTGCTAAGTTAATTAACAAGAGTTGTTTTTAGGCAGAAAACTAAACGTAGACCCACAAACGACTAAGAAAATGCTTAGAAAGAAAAACAGAAGCTAACAACACAACTGCATGTATAACTGAGTAAACAGTATAACTGGGAGAAAGTAGATATGTCCAACATACATAATCAAGGATGTAGATTGCGTCTGGAAGAGAAGAATAGTTATACAAGAATTACAGGACCATATATACACTATTTACAATATAATCTCAGGCAGTTATTGGCAGCGTTACAAAAAACTAACATCCTGCTGATTTATCCAGGAGGATAGCAGGGACATATCCATGAATCATGTAGGTGTTGCTTCATTTTAAATCAGAAGTTTCATTGATTGCCAATGAGTCTAACAGAGGGTTGCAGAGGTGTAGCTAGGGCTGGGTGAAGAAAGCAGCCACTCCAAGTGCAAGGTTTTAGTGGCACAATTGGGGGATGACAACTGGACAGTACTTCACTACCAATAGTTAGAAATGAATACCGATAGAACATTTGCAGCCAAGGCAGAATTGCTTTAGCACTTTGTGTCTGTTATAAGATGCCGCAAGAAACAGCTTTTCTCTCTCTCCTCAAGTAGAAGGACCTTTTTTTGCTCCTGAAGTTACAGTTCAGCGGTACAGATCAGGGAGAATAGACCTTTCTCCTAAAGGTAGATATGAGGAACAGTTGATCAGTGATTCCACTTTATTTTATTTTATTTTATTTTATTTGTTCCTTAACATATAGCTGAGGTACACAGATCAGTGAAAATGGATCTTGCTCCATTAAGGATGCCCCCCCCCCCCCGAAATTTGGATTGCAAGATGCCAGATCATGAAATGGAAATTGATACTAGATGTGAAAACTATGGCTCTGGGGAGGGAGAATGCAGTTCCAGATTTTACAGATGTAATTGGAAAGGATGGCATCTTCATCAGCGTTGTTGGACTTCTGTATCATGTCAGTGTTTGTCAGCAGAATATAGGGATCTGTTTGGAGACTATAATAGTGAGATAGTGTTTAAGGCATGGCATTTGCATGGTTAGTAGTATGAAACTAGTAACTGAGGCAGGATAAGGTAGCAAGGACAGTCTAGCTCTTCAAGGTGCTTGAGTGCTGTTCAAATATGAGAGTAGTGTGCTCTCTCCAAAGTAGATTTGGCTAGCTTATTTTAACACTGGTGGAGATGGCTAAATTGTGTGTGTTGCAATTGTGCTTAGATACAGAAGGCATAAATGAGAGTGAGGAGTAGATAAGTGGATGCTAGGATTGCCTGCTACTGTCAGAGAGGAAATGTTTAACTATGCACAGACAGCCAAGTTTCTGATGTGTTTGCCAAATTACTTGTTGAATTTGTAGGCCAGATTTCATGTTGTATTCAATAAGGATGCATAGCAATTCAGTAAGTGAGACAATTTCAGTTACTCTGCTGTTACCAGAGATGATTGTGAAGTCTGATTTGCAATCCATGTGTGAATTAGATATAAAAAGAAGTAATTTGTCTTTTCGGAGGATTAGTATTAGGTTATATTCAGATAGCAAAATGTCTATGGAAGTGAAGGACTGCTGTGTAAGTTGCTGAAGAAGGGAATGACTTCAGACTGAGCAGATAAGGATTGAATCATCAGCATACTGGATAAAAGAGGCTTGTTTCTGATGTTAAGTGTAAGTTGTTAATGCATACATTAAACATGAGTTGGCCATAATATGGAGCCATCAGGAACTCCAGCAGATGTGGATGGGAATGAAGGCTAGCATAACTGCTATTTAATGGCTTGTGGCCCATCTAAATTTGAACCATGAGGGAGTGGAGCTGGAGATAGAGAGGGATTCTAGCTGGTTAAATAGCTTAACATTTGGGGAAAGTTAAGTTGTAGGTCAGTAATTAGGGAGATCCCTGGTGGTACCACCTTTATGCAATAGTATGATGTAATTTTTTTTCCAGAGGGAAGGAACATTGGATGGCTCTATTTATTAGTATGGAGACAGTTGCAATTTTCATATATTCTGCTGATAATTTGTTAATGGCCGCTGTAGCAGGCTTCAGTTTTAGGAGGGAGTGTTGTGACTGCTATGTGTGTGTTTGAGAGACTGTAGGATGTGTGTGTATGAGTTTCGTTTGTGTTACTGTTTGTGCGATCTCGGAGTTAGAATTTATAAGTAGGGGTGGGGGGTTCAGCCCCCCACATTGGGGGTGTGGGGTGGCTTGCCCCCTGCTTATATGTAGTTTAGATTAGTTTGTTTGATTGCGGGGGGGAGTTTTGTGTATGTTTATGTGTGTACTGTATGTGTAGCGTGGGTACGGGATTTTGAATTTTGCAGTTGTGTGTTTTTGAGTTTGTGAGTTGTGGTTGGGTTGTCGGGTTTGTGATTTCAGAATAATGAAACTCGAGATTTCAGTATTTTGAAATTACAAAGTGGACCTATATATATATATATATATATATATATATATATATATATATATATATATATATATATATATATATATATATATATATATATATATATATATATGTTGCAAGCTAACAGTGAAATTGTTTATAGTGTGGGTTAGTGTAGAACTGGTACGCAATGTGTCTTGGCTATCACAAGGTTTGTTGTTGGGGCCTGTGTTGATTAGTGATGTAATGGTATTGATTACATTGAATATAGAGGCATATCTGGACAGGGGTATGGCTGCTACGCAGTGAATAGGTAATAGAGAGGCACATCTGGGTAGGGGTATGGCTGCTACACACTGCATGGGTAATAGAAAGACATTCTGGGTAAGGGTATGGCTGCTACACTCTGAATAGGTAATAGAGAGGCACATCTGGGCAGGGGTATGGCTGCTACACTCTGCATGGGTAATAGAAAGACACATCTGGGTAGGGGTATGGCTGCTAGAGGCACATCTGGGCAGGGGTATGGCTGCTACACTCTGCATGGGTAATAGAAAGACACATCTGGGTAGGGGTATGGCTGTTACACTCTGAATAGGTAATAGAGAGGCACATCTGGGCAAGGGTATGGCTGCTATACTCTGCATGGGTAATAGAAAGACACATCTGGGTAGGGGTATGGCTGCTACACTCTGAATAGGTAATAAAGAGGCACTCTGCATGGGTATAAAAGATTTTTGATGATATTTCAGAACAATATGGAATTTTTCAGATGGCTGTTTGTAAATTAGAGTAGTAGCTTATTTTGTCATATTTAATTTTGTTTTTAAAAGTTTTGAATGTGTCAGTTGGTTTTGATCAGTTTTGTCTTTAACTAGCTTTCCCACGCCTTGTCCCTTTTCTTGCAGTAGTTTCTTTGTATCAAGCAGCTGGTAACAATGGGACAATATTGGGTTTACCTCTCTTTCTCCTGAAGAAGGTTTGTGAGTGGAGCACTTCACAGAAGTTTTTTTTTAAAGTAAGATCATAAATTAGAGGTATAGTTTTGTATGATTGTTGAATTTAGATGGGTTCCGTGTTTTGCTGTAGTGATAATTTTCTGAGTTTGTACATTATTTTTAATAGCAAAGGGCCAGGTATGTTTTCCTGGGTGTATCAGCTAAAGTGTCAGACAAGAAGATTTTATTATGGTTGGAAGTTAATATCCAGTCTAGTATGGATGCTTATTGTTAGGTTTGTTGATTCTGGTGAGAATATGTATGAGCTGGGTAAAGCCAAATAGATTAATAGACACTGAGGGTTGTCAGAGATAGGAATAAGCCAGTCAATGTTTAAGTCTCCTAGAATGATTGTTTCCTGAGGGATATTAGGTGTTTCCTGGTGGGACATGATTTCATCAATTGCTGTAATCTCCTGGAATAAGCAAGTAGAATGAAACGAGTTTTTTGAATATTGAGTCTAAGAAGGGAGATAATCCACTTTGCATTGCTGAATTAAAGGGTAGTCATGAAAATAAAATGTTAGTTCACGTTTGTTAAAATATATTAGATCAATGCTCCCACTTTTTGTTTTGTCAGTCCAGTTTGTAGATGTTAAAGCCTAAGAGATTGATTTCACCATTTTTGATTTCTGGTTTCAGCCAGGTATCTGAGATGGTTAGGTTGTCAAGACATTCTGAGGCTAACCAAGCCTGTATGTCAGTTATTTTATTAGTCCTACTTCTAAGTTGATATGAATTAATTTTAAAACATGGTGGGCTAGGGCTAGATTATGAGGATGTGTTGGAATAAAGTATGGGGAGAGTGCTATGGGTGGGCTGTAGATATGGTCCACGGTTAGGGTGTTTGTCACCACTGAGTTGATTTTGGGTGGTATCTGTGGTTTGGGAAGACTTGTTCGAATTTTATTATATTTTTATGTGGAATTTGAGATGGAGGTGATAAGTAGGGGTATCAGAACATTTAAAGAGGTGGTGGTAGGAAATATTGCATAGATGGATGACATACTGAGAGAACTGCCAAAATATTTTAGGGAGTGCTCATATAGTTTGTGGAGGGTGGGGATGACAAGATAGGAGGAGGAATGTATAAGGATAGCAAGTGAAATTAGAAAACATATAGGTGGGGAATATTGGGTATAAGGCTACAAATACCATATTATGACTTAAAATAGCCTAAGGGTTTAAAATAAATGCAGTGAAGGTTGAAAAATGCATATGATCTGTTGTAGAATAATTTTCTTCTAGCCTAAGAGGACTTGAATAAGATGGGAGAGTTGGAGGACGTAGTGCAAAACTGCGTAATCTCTTGTGGAATAGTCACTAAAGTTAGAGAGATTTGGTATATGCAGATTTTAGCTATATACAGGCTGGCAATGAAGAAGGATGTACTTGGTATTTAGGGTGTGAGGAGAGTGGCTAGGTGTATATTGGAAACAGAAGGGAAATACGTTTGGATAAGTAAGATGTAAGTTTAGGTGAGATGAAATGTGGTGTGGAGTAACTATGATGTTAGGAAGTAAGTCTGGGTGAGTTAAATAATGATGCGGTATAAATAGAATTCAAGGAAGTAGAGATTCAATGCTATAGTGATGAGTGGGTAAAGATGTCAAAGGTAAACAAAAATAAATTGCTGGATATGTAGGAGGAAGTGGGAGTGACTAGGAGTGTATGTAAGAGAGAGAGATCTATGATGGTGGTTCATAGGTTCATAGGTGTGTTCTAGACTAATGACCACTGGGGCATGTATACGCCTATACATCCTTAATACATCCCACAAGTTATGGTGCTTTACAGGTTATTTTAAGAGGCGTATGTTAGTTTGGGCATGCTTTAACAGCGTGCTCTGTTCATCAAAGACAAGGGTGTCAAACCAGGGGTGAATTTCTGATTTCCCATCCACTGGTCCAGGTTGCATTTGAATAGGGTTAGGGAAGGGCTCTGCTTCACATGGATGGAAAGCCTATTCCAGAGAATGGGGATTCTCTGAGATATATATCTGTCCCTCTAAAATGTCCTATTTAACTCACTGACAAAGTTTAAATCCTTAGATCTAGTAGTTCTGCTGATGTTCAGTTTGCAGATATGCAAAAGGTACATCAGAGTGAGATCCAAACATGCCTTGTATACCAGGCATAAGTCACCTCTCAGCAGTCTGTGGGAAACAGAGTATAGAGGCAGGCCTTTGAGGAAATCTGCATAGGACATTGCATTACTCCCTGTATTCTTGTTGTGAGTAACCTCTGTGGACATTCCAGTTTTTGCATATATCTGGTCAGGTACTTACAAAAAGGGGTACATAACGGGGGTGCAATACTCCTGACTGTATCATCCTTCAAATGAGATGTTAAACCAAGGCCCCATCTGCTTGAGTTTGTGGTAGTTTAGGTGGATGCAAAAGATCCCATGATGCCTATCAAAAACAGTAGGTGAAGTTCCTAGATGCCCTGGCCAAATTTCCCCTAGTAGTATAAATACCACCTTGGGGTTTTCCCCGTAAAGTGACTGCTAGTCTACTGGGATTAACATGGTCAGCAAACAGATAAATAATAAATAAACATGCACTTACTTATAAGTTGAATGACAAAGAATGTTTTTCTTACAACCTTAGATGTATGTTGGTCAAATGTCAGGTTTTACTATCTACATGAGTCCCCAGATTCCTAATTACAGTGTCTGCTTTTAGGGGTGTTTTATCAATGAGGTAATTTTCCTGGGTGGACAAAAACATCCCAAATAGTATTATTATGCATTTCTTATCACTGAGTTTTAAGCCGTGGCTTTTGCACCAGTCATTTGTCTGTGTTAGACCTTCATGTAAGATGCCATTATCTTGAGGGGGTTCTATGATTGTGCCTAACTAGCAATCACATGCAAATTTGGTAAGCCTGAGGCTTTTGGCATTGGCTTTGACTTCTGAAAAATAGATGCCAAAGAGGAGGGGGACCCTGCATACACCCCTGGGGATGTCAATGATGACCATCCCCTTTGTGGAGGTTGTCTGTCCAGTCCTAGCTTCCTGGATCCTGTCTGTAAGACAGCTGGCTATCCAGAGAGTCACATAGCAGGCTATGCCTAATTCCATAAGTTTGTTTACAGTGCCCCAACGGGACATTGTATCAAATGATGTAGCTGGGTCAGGGTAGGCACTATACACTGTTTTGTCCTCTTCCATTGCCTTGCTGACCTTCTCAAAGAGATTTGCCAGGTTCAGTAGACATGGCCTACCTTTGATGAAATCAAACTGGGTTGGGTCTAGAGTCTGAAGGTTTCCTATGTCATTGTTAATCTCTTCCATGATAATTCTTTACTTGGCTTTGCATATGAGACTAGTCAGACTAATGGGTCTGCAGTTCCCAGGATCCATTGCTGGTCCATCTTTGTGCAAAGGAATGACTGTTGCAGTCTTCTATTCTTGTGGCACAAAGCCCGTGCAGCAGTGATGTTGAATAGTGATAACAATGACCCTGATACGTCATATTTCAGGTAATTTAGGAGGCATCCTGGGATATTATTGGGCCCATCGATGCTTGTATTCCTGGCCTTAGAGAATGCATCTAAGACATCTTCCCTACTGATAGTTGGAGAGAATTTGTTAGATGGTATTTCCAGGGGGATAGCTGGGGGGGTGAGTGAGGAGTAAAGCTGGAGTTAAATTTGTCAGCTAGGAGATTTGCTGTATCTCCTGGTTCCATGAAATGGCTGTGTTTAGTAGGTTTGGCACACTGTTGCATGCTGCCTTTGAAGTTTTGAACATAACTAAAGAGAGCTTCATCATTGTCCTTGGCCTGGAACACTATCTTTACCTCAAAATTTGCTTTGTTGGACTTGGACTCACGAATTTTAGTCCTCTTGGTTGTCTATTTGGTTTCATGATATAGTTTATCTTTCTTGGTATTACACTTCCTAATTTTAGCTATGACCATTTCTTCTGTTGTACAACCTGTTTAATATTGGATTCCACCAGGGTGGTTTGTTTCTTGACTTAGATTTGGGTTTACATCTGGTAGGCACAGCACTGTGGGTGAGAGATAAATGAAGAAGAGTTAGAAATGAAATAAAGTAGTAGTGACTAAAAGTGTATGTAATAAAAAGAGATTTGATCAGGATAGGAAAGGTAAGTGGATAAGAGTTTAACAGTGAAACAGAGAAAGTATGGGACTGCTATGATGGGTCCTTGAGTGAGAAGGAGTGAATGGTGACTTACATTGTGTGGTAGAAGTTATATATATGGTGGAGCTTTGGTTGTGACTGAAGCAAGATGATTTGTTGTTAGAATGGGGGTGGAGTTATTTGTGTACAAATGTAGAAAGGGTGGGTGGGATTTCAGATTATGGTAGGTAATGTAGTGAGCCCAAGTAAAACAAGGATGAATGGAGCAGGGCCTAACCCCCTTGGACCTCAGTGCAACAGAAATAATGAGAGGAGAAGAAAGAGGTAAGCAATGAAATATAAAACTGGAGAATTGCATGCAGAAAGAGAGGAAGTGAGCATGTGTGAAAATCTACTTCTTAAAACAAGAGAATGTTTTATGGCTAGAAAGAGATGATAATTTTATTAGAAACCATAAGTTTCATAGAGGGGACAGGGTAGGCATATTTAAACAGTGAGGTGGGGGGATCTTCAACCATGTTTGCAGCAGTGGTTAAGTAAAGCTAAGGAAAATCACTAGCTACAGCCAAGTTAAGTAGAATGATTTACAGATGATGCAGAGAAACAGCACAACATGATCTTTTTCACTGGGTCATAGTTTAGCTTGAGCAGCTTTGTCTGCTTCTGAGATGAATTGTATGCAGGCCTGTGAATCTTGTTTAGTTAGTAAAAGCACTGGGTAATCCTGTGCCAGAAGTACCGAGCTGCAAAATAATACAAATGATAACATTAGGAGGTAAGACTTAACTGGAAAGGTGAAAATAAGAGAGAGAGAGAGAGAGAGAAAGTTCAAGGGTTTATAAGATAATGGCCCTAAATAAAATGTCAGTACCATTCTTCCTGATGGCCCTGTGAAACACTACTAGTAATCAAAATGTAGATGCCATTTTCACGTGTCTGTGACCAGAAGGTAGGTGGACCAAGTGTAGCTTTACTACCTGAGACTATAAAATGCACTGCACTACCAATGTCATACCTGCAGCTAACAGTTATCAAGAAACAGTAGTTTATGTATCAAAATAACAAAAAAAAAAATAGGCAGAGGATATTGCTGTAAGTAGAACACACTGCGATTAGTTGTACTATGCTCAGATCGAGAAGTCTACTGATAGAGATGCAGTGTGATGATCCAATTAATTAATTACACAGATAGTTCAAATAGTAAAAACAACTGCTTAAACAGGTACTTTACTTACAGTAAACTTAATTAAGCATGGTTGCAGGGTGTGCGTCATGCAATAGCTTTAGCATAGGGTCTTGCAACAAACTCCAATTACATAAAAGTGACTTACAGGCATTTACAACAGTAAACAGTAATAACAAATCAACTCAGTTCTTCTGGTATCATCATTAATCGCAAAGAGCAGGCAGCAGAAAAGAAAACAGTCACACTAACCAAATGGAAAATGAACCGTGTGTCTCCAAGACCAATAAACTACAACAAATAAAAAGTCTCTAGTGAGACTTAATGCTGTTTTAAAATCAGATACCTAACTAGTCAAAGCACAGACACCATATTATAGATAGAATATGTTTTATTTAGAATGTAGCTTAGAATTCAGACATGTGTAGTACCCACTATAACAAACAAGCAAACAGCACTTACAGATATATCACCTCTTAGCAATTGGTGTACTTCTGTTCTGTTCATGTTTTCTTGAAACAGGTCTAACAATGGATCCATTAAATACAAATCATTCAATTTTGTGATGATAAGTACAACTACTTTATAACAATGGAAGCTTATGTAGTGAGAGATGGCCAGAGAGAAATAATTTAAAAATGATGTTTAGAATGTTAAAAACAAATATCTGAGAACACACATATTACTAAGAGAGGAAGAGATTTGAAGAATCCGGTAGTTACATGCTTAACTCCCTCGGATCTCAGCACTATAAAAACAATCAGATAAATAGAGATAAGTAATGAAAAGCAATGCAGAAGTATTGTGAGTAAAATGAGAGGAAGTAAATATGTGTGACAGTCTATTACTTTAAAACAAGAAATGTTTAATAATGAAAAATGGAAGCAAAGACTTTTATTAAAATCTACAACTTCCAATAGAGGGTACTGGATAGCATCAGTTTTTAAGAAATGTAGGCACTGCAACATAAAAAAGAAGAAAAGTCCGGTCAAAAGGAGCATGATACAAGAAAAAAAAATCTGCTTTTTCTCACTCTTACATAGGGGAATGAATGAATGAATGAATGAATGAATGAATGAATGAATGAATGAATGAAGCCATTGGCTTGATCTAGTGACAAGTTTTAAGAGAAAGCAAATAAATAAAAATCAACATTGAATAAAATAAAAAGTTTTCCTGTAGCAAATAAATGAGTGCTTGTAGAAGCAACTCTGTATCTGGTTGTCATGCCTCATAGAGGCTATCTGATAAAGAGAAATAGACAGAATATGTTTTTCTTTCAATAGCTATGAGATAATGTTTTCTGAAAACATTTAAGTGTTGTCCCAGTCTGGGACAGTAATAAAGATAAGACAAAACCAAACAGCACTTAGTAGAAGCACAGGTTGTACCATGCATTTTAGTATTGATAACCTTCCATTTAGGTTAATCCAAATCTATGAATATGGCTATCAGTCAGGAACAATTGTTCCTATTAGGAGGGTAGAACTTCATTATTTGAAGATGTACATAGTTTTATGTTCTATTATTAAGTTAATAAATTGTAGGGGTATACTGGAGGTTTTTTTTTTGAGGGCTTTCAATAAAATAACAAGCTTTGTAAGATGTGACATAGACGCAAATGGATATGACAAAAACAACTATATAAAAGATTAATGTATGCCAGACATTACTGTATGTGCATAACACAAAATGTGGTAATAATAACTTTTTTCACATAACAATGCTTTCTGATTTATTTTTAAATGTAAATGGTCTCACAGATATATACAAAAAAAGAAAGAGTAGTGAACTGCAGTCAAACATGTAGAGTGCAAATAGTTATGCTACAGGAGTCATATTTGGAAAGAAATGAAGATGTGAATTTAATAAAAACAAGGTTTTCAGGATGGTTATTCAGCAGAATACCTGGGACAAAGGAAACAGGATTACTTATATTAATTGCAAGAGGAGCTCCAATAGGGATAGAAGATGATAAAGAAGATAATAATGGTAGATTAAGAGGCTACTGGCAAGGTAGGAGGGTTACACCGGCATGTGTTTATATTCCACCTGAAACTGCTATAATGGAGCTTAAGATCATTCTGGGAAAAATAATTAGCTTTCAGCAGGGATTATTACTTAAAGGTGGGGACTGAAATTTGATTTGCAGCAGTGAAGATGTATCTGGGAACGCCCAGAAGGTAAATATAACAAAGGAGGGTAGATTGTTGAAGACATTTATGAAAATATTTGGCATGGAAGATGTGAATTCAGTAGTAGTAGGAGTTTGGAGTAAATTTACCTATTATTCCCCAAGATACAAAAGGTGACCTAGGTTAGACAGAACTTATATTTCACAGGAGCATGTGCTTTTAATTGAACATTTCAATATGCATCAAATCATATTTCTCAACCTCTTAGTCCAAGAAATCCAGACAAAACCCGACATAATGGGCCAAAGGCCCAAAAATAGGAACATATTTTAAATATTGTTCTTATAAACTTAGAAAATTGCTAGAATAACAGGATTTGTGCTAAAATGCATTTTCTAAAGGATTTGAACTCTGAAACTCAAATGTATGTCATTATGTAGTGATTAAATTCCTCAGATCATCCCAGTGATTTGCCAGAAAAACACAATTTTTTTATGAGGAACAGACAGATATTTTGAGGCAAAAATCTAGACATTCTGTGAAAATCTGGACAGTTGAGAGGTATGCATCCAATAACTATTTCAGATCATGTGTCAATAATAACTAAAATAAAAATGCAGGGTAATGAAATACAAATGAGACACTGGTGCTTTCTGTTATCTGTTGAAAAGAGAGGAATTAAGGGAATGGGTAGTGGAAATCATTCAGGAGACATTAGCAAAGATAGAAATTTCTTCTGAAAATATAGCTAGCGAGTGGGGTAAAATTAAAGTGGAATTTAAAAAATGAGCAGAAAAAAGAGAGAGGTATGGTTAAAGAGTAACAATAATTATTTAGAGGGACTGACAAAGGTTAAAATATTGCAGAATAGGAAGACTCACACAGTACAAAAAGAGGAGCAATTGCAGAATGCTAAACAGAAAATAAGGGATTACCTCAATAATATGCATGAGTTTAGCTAGATTGCTGTTAAGAAACTGTTCTTTTATATCTTCCGAGCACAAGCATTTGACAAAGTAAGCTGGAAGTTTATGAACAGAACAATGGAAGCATTTGCATTTCCTGAAAAAATTATAACAGTGATTAGAAGGCTATATGAGGACTGGAGGCAAAAATTAAAGTGGGTGGGTTCATCTCTGATCATTTCTGTTTGAGCAGAGGAACCAGTCAGAGTTATCCTCTTTCCCCTATGTTATTTGCATTATATTTAGAAGTACTGGCAAAGAAAGTAAGGGACTCAGAAATTCGAGGCTATAATTGATATGGTAGTCAAGAAGAGCTGGCTCTGTTTGCAGTTGATGTTATTTTATACCTGATAAAACCAGAAAAGGACATTTCAGTGTTGTGAAACATTTTAAGACAGTTTCAAATCTTTTCTGGATACAAAATTAATGAAGCTAAAACAAAAGGCAAAAGCTGCAGCAATATCCATATTTATGGGTACATGATAAATGAAGTACTTAGGAGTATGGATTAACAAGAATTCCAGTGTGGCAGCTAAGGATATGTGGGAGGAGACTAAAAGAAAAGACAATACAAAAACTGAGACATTGCAAGCTCTATTTTATGGATATGGTATGGATAGCAAGATATTAGCAGTTAAATGCTTTTAGTCCCATTAGTTTTATATACAGGTCAGGCGTACTTTTATCAATCAGAGAAGAAGTTGTGGATAGCAATTAACAAAGAGCTGAAGGATTTTATCTGGGAGGGGAAGACGGCAAGATTCAAGCTGACTCCAAAAGAACAAGGTGGTTTGGGATTACCCAATCTGAAGGGGTATTTTAGAGCTACACAGTTAAGGCTACTATAAATAGCACAAGAAGAAACCAATAATTCAAAGTGAAAAGGGATGATGACAAAATAGGGGGGGGGGGCTAAAGAAACAAGGAGAGAACTGGTATTTTGGATGCAGATCCATAAGGAGAATAACAACAACCATACGTAATATTATATTCATAAAGTAACAGAAAGTATTCTAAGAACTAAGTCAAAATAAGAAAGGAAAAAGGAGATTATGCCGATAGGTATGACTGCAATTAGGGATACAAACAATAGGCAAGAGGGGGCTGGAATTTATTAGGAGCAAATAAATAGAGAGAGAAAGGTAATAAAATGGGAATAGACCAGTAATTTATTTGGACTGCAGGCTAGAAATTGCTTTCCCTATCAAGATTTGATATCAGAGTATAGGCAAAGAGAAAGGAATAGGGGGATTCTAAGCAAAAGACCAGCACTGGCAGAGTTTTTAGTAGAATCTGGAAGAGAAGCTGCTGTTACAAAAGGAATAATTAGTAGAGCATATAAAATATTGCATAACTATTAAAGGCAATTAGATGGGGTTAGAAAAGATTGACAAGAGAGAATGGATAAGCAATTCACAAAGAAGCAATGGGGGATATATGTATGCTTCCCAAATATGCAACAAAGTCTAGAAGATGTAAGATGTTTGCTTGGAATGTTTACATAAGTATTTTTATATCCCAAGTAGACTCCAAAGATTTTTTCTTCAGGTAGATAGTAAATGTTGGAGGTGTGATGGGGAAGAAAGATTTAATTGAGAACATAATTTCTGGGAGTTTAAGGAGTTGACAAACTTTTAAAATTCCCTACAGACTACTGTATCAGAAATACTGTGTGGGCAAATTGGTATAACTAAAGAAATGATTTTTTGAGCTATGATACGGAATCCAAATTGCCTAGACATAGCAAGGCCTTGCAGAGTCTAATCATGGTGACTGCCAAAAACTAATTACTAGAAAATGAAAATCAAAGTCTAAACCAACTGCACTAGAAGCAGCGAATATAGTAAAAGAGATAAAACAAATGGAAATGGGATCTTTAGGAAAAAGGAAAGAACGAACTACACAGAAAAAATGGTAATTGTGGGAACAATATATGCAGAGGAAAAAATGAGATTTAAAAGAAGGCAGGATTTGAATGAGCTATGTAATGTTTGACTGACAGTGACTGGATAGATTCTAAGTGATGTATAATATTTTAACTAAAATTATATCAATATGGTTTATTTTCATTTATATAAATGTATGATTGCCTTTGTCATAACTGATATCTTAATAAAGATGTTTAATTTTTTAAAAAAGAGAGAGTGTTTGATTGTTATTTCCAAAGGGTGAAAGGAAAGCATGTAGTTGAAAGGGACATACATGACTGAGTAGATTTGATAGATATAATTCTTATTTCTACTATCACAGGCATATGTTTGAATGTATGAAAGTATGGATAAAAACAAATTTAATTAGACTAGGAAATATAAAGAAAAAAAGATAAGATATGCTACTTATGCTTTTCAGCCACATGGCAACAAGTCAATAGACTACATGCCAAAGCTAAGACTGGATTAAAAAGGGGTCAAATTAGCCTTCCTGCACTGCTTCTTGAAGACTAGAATGAGACAGTCAAACTATAGTGCTTATGACTCAATGCGGACTGATGCCAATCAGTTTTCATTGCATCACCTTCAGCTATTGCTTTGTTTTGGATAAGATATCTTCCACAAAGGCTGGATTTGACCTGTAAAACATTCTTAACTGAAAGAAACATGTAAAAATAATTAAAGCAGTCATATTTCTTGCATAATTATTTATTTAAGCAATCACAGGTGAAAGAAGATGGTATTTTATGTTTACATATAGCTTTAAAAAGTGTATCACAAAGAGCAGCATTCAGAGGTTATACCATCTTGTAATTCCAGGACTACCATGCAAAGGAGACTTAGCAGGACCTTATTGTCCTAAGTAAATGGTCATGCCCGTGTATGCTCTTCTGCAGACAAATGAAGCCTGGAACATTCAAAGCGTGTGTTGTGAATAACATTACATTAGTAGCTTATATATTATGCAAATAAAAGATTAAATAGATACTTGTTTTAACTGTTGTTAAGTACCTTACTGTACAGTATGAAAAAAGAAGACAGTAATCCATGTGAAGCTAGAAATTCTCGTATGCACAGGTGTCTACTGCAGCAGTAATTTTAGCAAATAACTAAGATGGGTTGATGACATAAATGCTGCAGTACAATAGAGAGTGCTGTCATACAGCTGGCTAGCTGTCAGCCATATCGGGACACAATATATGATATGTATGCCAGCAATCCCTCAACCTGTGGTCCAGTTGATTATATCTGCATACACTACAGGTGAATGTTACATTGTTTTTTAGTGAATGTGCACGCTACCTCGCAGAGATAGTTTGTTAAATCAGTTCATGTAACAAGGACGTGATGACTGAGAACAAAGCTGACTAAACAAACTCAAATAGAACCTGCATGGAAACAAGTAATCTTTGAATGTGGTCTGCTGTGTCAAAACTGAGAGCAGGTTTTCTAAGACTTGAATGGAAAAACAAAGACCGCATATGAGCATCAAAATATATAAACAAGTTGCTAGATTTTAATAATGAGATGTGAATGAAATCAGAATTATATTATAATATAGCACTGGAAATTAGAAAAAGGTCTGTTTAACCATTTACTCACACAAAATCTATTATTTTTGCATTTTATTGCAGTGTATAGGGTTCATACCTTGATACAGTTACAATATTTTCCAAAAGGCAGTTTTGAACGTTGCATGGAGTTTTAGAATTAAATTAATAATCTGTATGATTAATGAAAATTGCAAACAAAAGTCCATTGGATGGCAAAATAGCATGAATATAGGGAACTATTCTGAAATCTCTGCACCCTGAAATTTTGATAATAACTATCCCTACCACAAAACTAATTTTCAATATTTCTATTACTGCAAAAATATTCAAACTGCAGTTGGGAGCCTCTACTTTTGCAGGTTCTTTGTTACTGATGAATTGACTTCTGTCAGGTATACTGTAGATCTTTGGGTGTTTGTCAGTCTTTGGAAAAGTGTCATCATCCTAGTATTGTTTATATGATCAGTAATAGTCTGGGTGTGAAGTGTTTTGTTGTACGTAGCTCATATTTTCACTGTGGTGAACATAGAAGAAATTCCATGCACAAATTTCATTGTGATTCAGCATTTTGCCTCTTAGATATGCTTTTATACTCCACCCTTTGGAAGCCACTAATAACTATTTTGTTTATTGTTTGCAAGGAGTGTGATAATGATCATCTGTAGTGTTGTTAATGATGAGTAGGATACTACAGAGTAAGTGATAATGGCAGAATGGTGTGAAGTCACTGAAATGCACCAGCTGTGAAGGGTCCGACTAGCTGGGCTAGTAACAAGTGAGTGTCAAGCTTATCTTGGAAGTGTATGTAGCCCACTGTAAAGTAAATCTAGGTCACTGTGCTTGGCAGTAATGTATTCAAAACAACTGTTTGTTGTTTTCAATAACGAAAAAAGAGTTTTATCAAACTGTGGTTTCCCCTCAGCCCAGAATGATGCAGTGTTTAAGCTTTACTTGGGCAGGCTGCTTGAATGTTGTGTTAAGCTGTCAGTACCTCTTACAAGCTTTATTTATAGATGTAATGAAAATGCTGACAGATTGTAACTTCAAACACATTTCATAGAGTTTGAGGTCTATATGTATCTTCAAAGTGAAATAATGCAAAGAGCAACATTATAACTACTCTGCAGTGTCTAGTTATTTATTTATTTATTTATTTATTTATTTATTTATTATTTGCTTATTAACTACCTTAGTAGGATAGTACATCTATCGTCCTTTTCAGCTACTACCCAGACCACATGTCATTGACAAAACATTCCATTACATAAAACATTTTGTTTGAAAAATAATACATAATACATACATACATACATACATTTAAATTTTGCATAGAAGACCAATCTTAAAACATGAGATATGAGCTAAGACAATATTAATAACTTTCAAGTACAGTTGACAATGAACAGTGGAATACCAGAAGAGTTGTAAATGAAATCAAAAGCCATGAGAACGTATGCAAAAAATATAAACTGAAGTTTGTAATAGGGAAACAGTGAAAAGGAAGAATTAGGATAAACTTTACAGAATTAGTATATGCGATATCGGAAATGGTAAACAATGCTTGTGTTACAAGTGAGCAGAAGAAGTCAATTAACCAGCACCTCTAAAACGGTTGCATTTACATTCCTGATGCAGGTATGAAGTAACATTTAAAAAAAAATGGCATGTTGCCAACATCAGTAACTTTAATATGAAGAATATTGTATGCTGCAGGCACCAGTTTGTGACGGGCCTTTTACAAGAGTGAACCCTGCTATTTTAAGTTTGAGAATGTTACCGCTCTACACTGAGTATGGTGTAGTCTGATCAATCGATAGCTAGACGACTAGAGGACAGCAACACACTTCAGTAATTTCAATGTGATGGTGATAAGAAAGTTTGTTACTCTGGCAAAAGGTTAAGGTTTTGCCCGGGGGGCAATAATGAATAAAGTATTCTCTGTTCTGAGTATGATGATATTAATAACAATAGAACAATAGACATTTTTGCTGCATATTATGCTAGAATTACTTTAAAATGTATGTGTGATAAAGGAAAATCATAAATAAAAGTGCATTGCATGGCAGATTTAATTTATATAAACTTATATGGTCAAGGTAAGGGACAGAAGGGTGCTCATTACTGTCTACTAGTTTTTCTCAGAAACCAACACAGTGAAACATGAACTTCTTTTTTAATTAGTGTGTTTATTATATATCACTCCTGATGGTGGGCAGCTATCTTTCAAATTCCCTCTCTAGTCATATAGGAACCCCTATTCCAACCAATCTGGTAAGGGACCATTCATCAATTATTTCATGGCACTGACAATACTTAGTGGCTGTGACTACAGCATGATGGGTGGTTTGACCAGGTCTATTATCTGTAACCCAGAAATAAAGGGCAATACTTTTAGGATACCTCAGACTAATGTGGTAAATCAGATCTGTACTGTTCTCCTCACTGTGGTTACTTGTACTGCTCCAAGAATAGATCATTAGGCTGAATGGTATTTGGTATTACTAACATTCAAGTGAAGCTATATATGCCTGTTCATTATCTTAAAACATACAGTATAGTATATATGCCAAGTAAATGCATAACTAAAATCTAGTTCTGGATAATTGAGCTGACTTTATAAAACAAGATAAAACTGATATTCTTGTGAGACGTTTTAAGTGATGGACAAGTGATGTCTCACCATCTCATATCTTTTTGAAGCCCACAAAATTAGCAGATTTTCTGTACTGTAGTAGCCACTGATTGTAAAATATTCAAAGCATTCTAAAATGGCTCATTTTATTTGAAAATGTCACTGAGACTCTGTTATTCACTCTGATTTATCTGCTACACATTACTAAAATATGACATTGGACTTGTAATTCATCTGAAAACATGCTGGGCTGTTTTTATTTCTGGTACACCTAGCTTTTACTTTGCTCGATATATATGAGTGAGTGTCCTTCGACAGAATGCTTTCACAGATGTCATTTACATGCTTATACAGTCTCCTGCATTCTTATTCGCCTGGCGGCACTGCTCAGGTCTCCCAAGGAAGATTGGTTTGTTACAGGACTGTTTTTAAAACCTCCATGGATAAAACATTAGCATGTAAGATATTCATGTTTCTATGTATGCAGATCAATGGAATTTGCCCCCATGCACTCTGAAGGAATTTTTCTTGGCTGAAGTATTTTTTTGTTTAATTTCTTTATTTTTCACTAGATGTGTCAGATGATTCATACAGAGACATTCTGATCCAAGATTAGGAGTCCAAAAATGGAATAAAGTATGCAGCATGTGAAACAGCAGACAGAATAGGTTTAGTACAGATAAGTTACAAAAACTGCAAATGCGTAACATGTTTAACCAACAGAATAGTACAGTGACTGCATGGCAACATTGTAAATCTCCTAACAGTTACTCGTCATGTTATGCTGTTCATTTACTCTTTTATGAAACAACTACCCTAAACAAAAAGCAGATACGACATTGCAGGATACATTGTTTACCTCCCTACATGATAGAAACTTCCGGTGATAATGCAGCAATTCATCTGCATTATACCCTATAAGATGGACATGTTATGGAATAAGCAAAATGAGAGTCAAACCTATCCCCCCCCAAATGCCAACCTGTAGCATCAAGGCGACAGCTCAGCTGCAAAGCAGAGACAGCTGTGTGTGTATCATTTGGAATAATTTCTCTTGTTCTAGGGTATGTAGCATGCACTCAACTGTTAAAGTTCTGATCACATAACAGGTACACAAGGTGTCAGGCTTCTGGATTTGTTCATTAAAAAAGTAGGACTATAGTTCTGAATAACTGTGAGCACACTACCCAACAAAAGAACTGCAGCTCTACATACATCTTCAGTTTAGT
Organism: Protopterus annectens; assembly: GCF_019279795.1. Classification (NCBI taxonomy): domain Eukaryota; kingdom Metazoa; phylum Chordata; order Ceratodontiformes; family Protopteridae; genus Protopterus; species Protopterus annectens. Next base: position 1,439,392,400 of record NC_056732.1, read on the forward strand.
AGACAGTATACTGAATGTGGGGAAGCATCATAGCTTCCGATCCATGGTGCCAATAAGTAAAGCTGGACAGTACCCTCCGAGGGGTGCAAAGCAAACAGTTTACAGTAACAAGTACTAAGGGGATAGTAAGTTACATATGCCAAGGACAAAAGCGCTTAAATTATTGGTTTCTTTTTTATTTGGGTTTTGATGGAGCTCAGTTAGTGCTCATGTTTGTTTTGTGACATACAGTATGTCAAGGGAGTTTTCCCTTGCATTGATTAAGCATATGCCAGATGACTATAGCTACACAGCCAGTACGCAAATGCCACAGCACATTAGCAGTAACAGTGGCTGTGCCCGCCAGCACACCAATGTGCACATAGCAAGATATATACTCCTCACACTACAGTACATTCACTTTGTAATTATTAAAAGGTAAAGCTGTAACCAGTGAGAGTTCCCATGCCTTATGGCAAGAGATACTGGTACCAGCATACATTGTCCATGGTACTACCACCTCATGGCAATGTAAAGTCTCATTCTCACTGACGCAGTTACTACAGCCCATGCATGAACATGCTAATGACCACAGGTAGCACAGAGGCTGGAGGTAATACAAGCGGTATAATGAGCTTTACCATTTGCAGAGAGTAGGAACATAACCAGCCTTCATGAGCATATACAAACTGAAATGATCTACTGGTTCTGCACACTAAAAACAGTGGCCCCTGTTCACGTTGGTCCGTGGCCTTCAATGTGGGCATTGGACATTAGTTGTTGAGAAGAAGCTACATGACCAATGACCTGTCCCCTGGTCTGCATCATGTGAACATATAGTGGACAGCATAAAGCTGCTGACTTCCATCACATCAAAGTCATTGTTGACAATGGATACATTGACATAGGACATACCAGTAGAGATATCTACAGCTCTATCATTGAATAGCAGTATGATTTATATGTTAAGGAACCAGTATGGACTGTCCTGATGCAATGACATAGACTGTTAAGGTCTCTGTTGTACAACATAATGGTGTGATTACTATAAAGAAAGAGGATTTGCTTTGTAAGACATATTGACAGCAATAAGATTTTAATAGTTCTAGTAACACACCTGAATCAATGGGACCTCAGCACTTCACTAAGTGAGAGCATGCATGGAACATTCTGAATGGTGCCTTTCATAAGTAGACATACAGATTTCATGGTGTAACATGTATACAGTTATACAAGGGGTACGGCGGTGCGACCATTATGCAAAACCATGTCCTCGGCCCACTTGTATATGTGTGTGTGTGTGTGTGTGTGTGTGTGTGTGTGTGTGTGTGTGTGTGTGTGTGTGTGTGTGTGTGTGTAATGCCAACACATGTCAGACCATGCCTTGAACTCATCGGTAGTTTCCTGATTGGATGCATATAGTGTTGTATCCTAAATATCTCATCACTTGTTTTGAGAAGACAGTACATGATGTATGTATGACTTGACTCTGTTTCCAATATCCAATCACAAAGGATAGTCTTTTTTTCCACCTTTCACAAACTATATGGAACTGTATCAAACATACTGGACTTACTGCTGTTTATGTATGTAATACTTTTCCTGTCCTTGTAGAATCAGTGATTAGGTGCTATTATGTTCATCCCCACCCAGCCAGATCCTGGTATCCTTTAAGATGCCACAACAGGGGTGTATTCTAAAAGTGGAGATCATTTATAAATTCTTTAAGAAGTTGTACATTATGTGAATATTGACAAAGACAAGAACATTCCTCCAGTAATTTGCCCAAACACTCGAAGACTATCCTGGGATGCCAAGAGTCCAGAATAGCACAGATGTCTGGCAGCATTGCATAATAACTGTGCTACAACACATACATGTGCACCTTGAAACTATGTTGTTTCATATAATTGGCACGCAGCCTACAGCAATGCCGCTTATTACTGTGTTAAGTAACTGGCATTCTGGCATGTGCTCTGCGTAAATTTTGAATGAGAGCAGAGTGAATGTCCACATGTAGAACAAGGATACATACATCATACAAGTAAAGGTCTCTGCACTTGTATGCATTACAACCTTGCAGTATAACTGTATCATTTTGCTTTCAGAGTTGTCTGGACATTGATGGACATTCACCTGCTGTGCACATTTGGGTTTCTTCTCACTGTGGATTGCTGTTATAGTTTACCCCCATGTTACCTTGCCTCTGCTCTTTCTGTCTGTTTACCAGGCTTTGCAATGTGTTCCTGTATCATGGTGTGTTACAGATGTGCATACTGTAACATATTTGCTCTCTTTTCCACCTTAATTGCATCTGCAGTTTTATAAGTATTAAGCAGCAGCAGCAGCAGATCTCCCCAACTACAAGTCTGACCATTGTGCTACCTGTACCAATCTTACCTTATGGACTAGCACTAAAGGCTCAGTCTGTAGCTGCAATTTCAGCCTCTTGTGTACTATCTGTACCCTGAAATGGCACCTCATTCTGTTTGGATATCATTACACTGGACCTGTTGATTTCCCTCTGCCTGCATTGACTGCCATGCTGACTGAACTACCAGTGTATCTTGCCTTTCTACTGCCACTCTGCCCTCTTATGCTGGTGCTACTCCCTATAGTTGCATGAGTCCATTGCATATTACTGTATTCAGCTTTGAAAGCCATGCTACTCTCTTGCTGTGCCTTAGAGGAAAGGTTAATTACTGACATCCATCCATCCATCCACAGCACTTTTTTCCTATTTTTGCACATGGGGTTAGGGTGACACTTTGGTAGTGACAGTCATCTACAGCCAAGGTTTTCCACCGCCGGGTGGCTAGCTCTGCCATGGTAGTTCTTCCACACTACAAACCTGACATGCACACTCTCGGCAATGGTGAATGTAGAGTATCCAATCCACCAACTGCATGTCTTTGGAATGTGGGGGGTAACCGGACCACCTGGAGGAAGCCCACACGAACACAGGGAGGGCATGCAGACTCTTTACAGAAGGTACCCCAGCCAAGACTAGAACTAGGGAACCCCTTGCTGTTAGGTGACAACACTATCCTCTGTGCCTCAATGGCACCCTAATAGGAAGTGTAAAATCCATCTCCATCTTTTTATGAGAGGATGCATGATTAGACAACCCAGTATACGCACATGAGGGATATGATCTTGCAAGTATACAAAACAAACAAAAATCTCAGGCTGTTATGCCCAAGCAACTTAGATAACACTACTGTCACCCACCTGGCATCTACTGCTTGTGGTTTCTAACTTTAAGTGATCAAATATGAAGCACAAGAGGTGTGTTAGAATAATGGTCTCTGAGATGAAATAAGCTAGTCATCGATATGACTGGACAGCCAGGCTGCAAAGAATGGATTCTGTAGTAATTAAAACTGTGGAAAAATAGAAGTTTTACCTTGTCTATATTTTACACTTTACATCATGGTGTCTATTGTAGTAGGGAGAGTACATGTATCTGTTACTTTATTTGTGTTGATTTTGGTACTGTTGAAAAAATAAACACTGGTCAGTGGGGTACCTATGCAGACACCTTACAAGGCTTTATATTCAAGTAGCTTTTGAGAGATATAGCATTTTACCTATTCCAAACATACTAACTTCCCCACCTATTGATATGCTAGTTTGCAGGAGAGTTTAAGTCAAATGTATAGGTTCATAGATTAGTACTAGGCTAACTGCCCTTGTGGACCATTTTAAGCCTAGACAATTAGCCCATGTGAGTATCAAATGCTGCACCTTGTGTCTCTAAGGTAAACACCTTAACTATTATGCCAACCTCCCAACCCCGTGAAACACAACACTGGGATTTTTAGCACTGATTAATAGACAATGTGGTAAAATTAACATCACTGTAAAAAGGAAGAGACACAATCCGTTCATTTTTTTGTTAAGAATTACTTGAATAAATTTATTATTTTAGTATGAGATAGTTAGTAGTCAAATTACAGCATTAAGTTTCATTCAAATAAGCAATATAGACCAAATGGCATTTTTACAGCGGTACACGCAGTCATGTACATCTTTGGGAGTAGATTTATGGGTGCTTTTTGTACAAATCTAAAATTCTAAGTTGCTTTCCTGACATGGCTGACATGAGCTGTCTCTCCCTCTCTCTCGCTCGCTCTCTCTCTCATATCCTCTCTCCCAGTGAGGTAAGGAAAAATATACTTTATTAATTATACCTGACTGATATTGTACTGTAAATGTTATCCTTTAACAACTGTCTTTATATTCATTTTGATGTTAAAGCCATATATTGTCACATGATTTGGTTGTCATTGTGATCAGCAGTGATAGTTGCAGTATATCTCTGTGCCTACATCATGGTACAGATGGATGATGTGCTAACTATGACTTAGACAATGGCCTGAGTTCAAAGAGTCATCCAGATACTGAAGAAGCTAGACAGGGAGGTGGAGGAGTGGCTGGTAGTGTCTGCTCACTTTTACACAAGTGGGAGCCATATAAACACCATTGATGTCCCCAGTGGAAAACCCCATAATACTTCCACTGCATACCCACACTTGGACTGCTACTGAGAATACACAGGAAAGGCAAAAAGCTTAAGGAAAAAAAACCTCTGATGGCTGCCTGAATGACCACATTACAGTGGTACTACTGTTGTCCTATAATGGAGAATGAATGAGTGCATAGTTCTGTTTTATCCCAAGGTCAGAAAAAAATTGCAGAATAGAGGCCATGATAGTGAATCAGATGTACAGCAAGTACAGAGGAAAGAAAGTATACAAAAAAATTGTTATCCAGCATGATAATTTATCATGGATATGATAGCTGATACTTGTTAGTATCTTAAACTGAAAAAAAAAATACAAAAAACTTGTATTCCTAAAACAGAACACAAATTTACAACAGCAATTCACAAAAGAGCTGGACGTAAGCAGCTCTGTAACAACTTGAGCCCAAATAGCTATTTACCGAGATAACATGTACCTACCTGCAGTGGTGGTGCTGCGGTAGCATTGTCGCCTCACAATAAGACGTTGTCCTGTTCAATTCTCAGCTAAAGCGTCTTCTGTGTGGAGACATGCGTGAATGGGCATACCTTCATTGAAGGTTGTGCATCAGGGCTGGCAACTCGGTACGTAAAAATCTACTGCCTGTCATTGGCAGACCGGAGTTCTGCTGTGGCGACTCCTAACCGGGAAAAGCCAAAAGATACAACAACAACAACCAAGATAACATGTACCTATACCAACTTCATTATGTACTCATGTCAAATTAAATAAGCATATAATTCAAACTCAGTAGTAAAAGCATGACTCTGTCACAAATGGCAGTTAAATATCATAGAAACAACAGATATGCATACTTATGTGCGCATAACTAGAAAAGAACCATCATACATAGAAACAACCATCATCTGCCCAGACAAAATACAAAAGAGCCTCCTGATTATTCACTAAATATACACAGTGCCATCTACTGGTTTGAAAGCAAATTACAAAATTTGCTTGCAAGAGTGCCATATTATTTCTGAACAAATGTAGTGTATGGACTTGTTTGCTAAACCAGCACTTCTAAATAGTTATTTATCTTTCAGAAAGGGTTATGTTTCTCTTATGCCCACAAACAGGAGCTGTAGTGAACAACTCACAGTAATATAAAAAATGGATGATTTGTAGTGACTTGTTTTTAGTGTACATAGAAAGGATGTAGTTTCAATGCACATACCTGTGAGTTTGATTTTTAAGTTAAGATTTTTAAGATAGCTACAAAACCATGGCAAAACCTGCTAAAGAAATGGATGCAGTAGAAGTTGCATGGGAAGTTAATTTAGTGATGCAGGTGGGGTGTGAGGCTGCAAAAGTGTTAAAGCTGTCACATGGGGAATAGAATTCAGCAATAGCTTGCTGATATTTTTCAAAATGTATGTATTGGTGTGATAGGGAGAGTTAAAGTATTTGAGGTACAGCTGTAATGAACCCTGAAACAGAAGGATCTTCACAGACTATATCTGCTAAATTCAAAAGTAGCACAACAGTATGCAAAGAGAATCGATGCAGTGCTACATTTCTGGGGAGGGCATGGTGCTGTCCCAAAACATCTTACATACAATGGGTCTTTTTGAATCTCTGAAGCTGAAATCAAATGATGTTTATATATATGTGGATCATAGCATATTCTTAATGTTTCAAGACAGTGCAGGTAACTGGAAATGGGTGGAACAAATCGTTAAATCACAGGGCCATGCTGGTATTTTGTATGTGTTCTTTTAAGACAGTGTGGTAAAATATTACTGTATTAATATGCACTGAGATGGTAAATGCTTTCAGAAATACTGCTTAGTGATACAACCTTAGCAAATCTAGAATGAGATGATTGTCTGGACAAGAAGATGGATATCCATAGAAAAGCTGAAGAGTGACGAGGGAGAGGTGAAACGTTTACCTACATTAATGCATCTAGAGATGGATAGGGCTGTTATTTTATGTACTGGTCAGCCAACATGTTGTTATGAATATGGCAGATGTTTGCATTTAAGTTACCAGCTGTGATACTATCAAATGTATTTATTGTTTATAAAACAAAGAAGAGTAAAACTGCAAAAGTAAATTACTGTGTACTGTGTTAATGGCAGCATCCATAGTATTAGGAATGGGACAGGGTGATAAATGGAAAGCCAGGTTAATACACAAGTAATCCAGGTGAATGTGCAAGTAAAGGAAGAAGTGTCAGAGCATTATAAATTCTTATATGATATCAGAATGCTTACTTGAAATCATCAAAAAATAATTCTTCATATCTTCATTTTAACACACTACAGCAAAACAGCACTGCATCAAGGCTAGAGCTCAGTGAATATGGGATTTCCCAAACCACTATGGCAGTTGTTAATCTATACAACTACAGAAGAAAACAAATATGTTTGGAGGGGAATGCTTTCTACTGCACACCAGCCATTTTCTGTTTTTTTTTCTGAATCTCTTAAATTTAAGTACTTAAAGAAATTTTGATTGATTGATTGATAAATATAGTAGCTGAAGAGGTTCTGAAAGTAAAGTGAATGCATGGTGAAAAGATGAATATTTTTAATGGAGGTAGAGCCAAGGCTTTCTGGAACTGTAAGTGTTGTCATGGTAGATGCATAGAACTGACTAAACATGGCTAAGTCAAATGTGAGAGTTCATTCATTCGTTGCTAGGTTAAAAGTGACTGTGTGGAATAGCCAATAACACTTTTCAACCCTGACCTAGGTGCACAGACAAATAGATAGATAACAAAGGTAATAAATCATTACATGAATGAATTGTTAAAAACTGAATACAGTAATTGATGTAATACTGTCAGAATCATTAGTAGGATAGATACTTTAAACACTTAATCCAAAACAGAAGAATGGGCAAATAGAGTGAAGACAGGACATAGGATGCATGCAGAAAGGTAAGGGCTACACAGATCTAATTGTACAATGATCATTATGTATCAATAGTCTAGACATTTTCATTTATTCATTTTCTAGTACCTGCTTAATCCTAGTAAAGACTGCAGAGCTGAAGACATTTGGAAACTATCTCATCAAACAACTGATATAAGGTAGTTGAACAACTTTGGAATTCCAGTCCATCACAGATTACACATGCACAACACACACACACACACACACACACACACACACACACACACACACACACACACACACACACACACATACATACACACACACACAGAATTTTGAGAAACACCAATTCACCTATTTAAATTCGCTGGGATGTAAAAGGAAACCAGAACACTCAATGCAAAGCCATGCAGACAAAAGGGAGACATGGAAATGCCACATAGAAGGCACCCTACTTTGAGATAGAACCAGAGAACAATGAGCTATAAGGCAGCAGTTTTAACTGCTATACAGCTATGATTGTTCTTAGTGCAGATTTATTTAAGCAAAATAGTCAGAAATTGTGTAACACTGCCCGAGCAGAAGCTTGCACAGGATTCCTGCATTGTCTCCAGGCAGCACTGAGGGAAATACAAGTCTTTTGAGTACTTCTAAAGAATGGAAAACCATCTAATATTCTAATATTGGCAGGCATATACCTTCATAAACTAAGAATCACTTTAGATAACGTGTGCATGTCATCTCCTACAGGCTGTTGAGGGAGATGTATGCCTGGCATGCAAGGCATTGCCAGACACCACCCTGATGGACCTCTTGCATATCCACAAAACAACCAGCACCAGAATTAGCTATTCTAAAGATTTAAACCTTGCATGTGATATAAATAGGACCTGCTGGAGTGACAGGTATGTATCCCAGAGACTACCCCGTTTCTGGAACAGGCTCCCCATTCATGTGAAGTAGATTTCTTCTCTAATGTAATTCAAGGGTAACTTGGACAACTGGATGCAGAACAGAAAATTCATCCCTGGTTTAGTACCTATATCTCTAATGGAGACAGGCAGCCTGTAAACAGTTCATCTCCCATGACCCTGCTTGTAAATGTTTATCTCCCAAGCCCCCTTACAGTTATTAAGGGTACCAGAACTTGTTGGAGATTTGGGATGCATGGCTAGACTTAAAAAGGCCCTAGTGGTCATTAGCCTAGTAAACACCTATGAACCTATAAACCCAAATGAATAGAGCCTAAGGATAATGGTGTCTTCCCTTTGCCATCTGAGAGAACAACCAAGTGGTGCCTACATGGATTTTGTACTTAAGTGGTGGATACTGACAAGTTTTAACATGTAAATATAAGCTTGATGAGGAGAACAGAGAGGACTGGTCAGTAATGTGAAGACAATTTGAATTAGTGGTGTTCTTTTGGGGGTGTAAGAAGTAAAACATCATATTTGTTAAGGGTAATTTGCAATAGCCCTGTCTTACAGAATAAATCTTGACAGAATTCTGCAGGACATATTCATGCCAAGGCATTAGGTTGATGTTAGTACCTACAGAAGAAACTTACAACTGTAGAAAGTAGTTAGCCACACAGGATGGGTAATTTTAATTGAGAAACTATCTTTCAGAAATTATACCTCTCAACTGTCTCTGATTTTCAGGGACATCATTGATTTTGACTGAAATGTTAGCTTCATCCCTCTTAATCCCATCTAAAAGTGGTGACTTTTGTAGAAAAGGTGATGAATTACACTTAATAAATAATGACAATAATTACAGTTACATACTTCTTTTACTTTAGAAAAATGCATATTTACTCATGTTCTGTTATTTTGTCAATGTCTCAAGTTAATAATACTAATGTATGAAAAGTGTCCAAGACTATTTCTGGATTTGTCCCTTTTTGTTTGAGAGCTATGGGTAGCTGTGTGTGTGTGTGTGTGTGTGTGTGTGTGTGTGTGTGTGTGTGTGTGTGTGTGTGTGTGTGTGTGTGTGTGTGTGTGTGTGTGTGTGTATGAATACTACTGCAGAAGTCCAGTTAATGGAAATGTTAACCCATGCTCTGAAATTAATGCTGTCTGGGAACTTATAACAGATGAATTCTATATAACTGTTAAAACTTGGCTGATGTTGTGATTGCAGAAGTGTCCATAGTACTTTTGAGTGTCAGAGAGGAGTGGATTGTGATCTGTAAGCACCATCATGACCAAAAGGTCTTGCAGTTGAGTAATGGAAATTGTGCAATATTCGTTCATTACTGCCCTGTGGGATGGAATGTAAGAGAATCGCTTGGCACCCTCATACAGTTTAAGATGAGAAATGCTGATCTGTCTGTCCTTGGTGTTTGACTTAAGCACTTTGAAATGTATTTATTCACTTTTAGGGATCAGTGTGATGGGTTATTTACTTTAAGCAAGCTTGATATGGGTGCACATACACTTTTCCAGGGAAAGCTGTCATTCCGTAAAGGGACAGTTTTGTGTTCTTTTATTATTCTTTTATTATAATATAGTTCTTATAATGTATTTATTTGGTGTTATTAATTTCATTATTATGAGTTATAAAATTAAAGAACGATATTATAAGCAGTTAGCTCCAACTTATGAGCCACCCCTGACATTAACAGGCATGTGGTAGATTTGAGCGCATATCTATTTCTCCACTGAGCAAGCAGATGGGAAGCCGCATGGTAGCTAGTAGTGGGTTGGGAAAAATTACCATTTTTGAAAGTGGGTCTTGGCCCATAAAAGTTTGGGAACCACTGGCCTAGAGTAAGGAAGTGGTAAACATTCCATCCAAGATCATAACAAATAGCTCTGTGCTGCAATTGTTCTCTTTTTATTACTGACTTTCTTTTGATGTTATTGAAAAACAGGTGGTCTTTTACAAATATTTTTGTATTATTTATTTACTATTGCTCTGTCCAGTTAATCTCTGGTGAAACATACATTCAAACTCTTCAATTAAAAAGGGCATTCAACAAATAAAGCCTGTTATTCAAAAAGGCTTAGGGCAATGTGTAAGCCTTTACTCAGAAGGCTGCTGCATTGTGCTAAGCCTTTCAAATTCAAAGACTGCTTTATCAATGTGTTTTTTTTTTCTCATGAGGAACACAGAGTACTAATGCAGTAGTTCAGGGAAGTGGCTATTGTTGATTAGCTATGTGTTCGTGTGTTTTCCTCCAGAAATGTCCACGTCTCCTGATTTACTCAGCAAAGAAATCACTTGGCCAAGTAATATTTTATTCTAAAGGGAAAAAGTAACTACCATAAAACATTGAGGTTACCTATTCACTTTTACGAAAGTACTAACAGTGCATGGATGTTCAGCAATGACGTTAGGCTGAGTCACATTAGTGTGTGTATGTGTGTGAGGCATGGACTGGATGCCTATGATCTATAACTTTGATCAGGGGAAAAAAATGTAGGTGTACATATGGCAGCATGAATGAGGCTGCAAGCATGCAGATGCTTGTTATTGTGTCTCTGCCTGAGTGGTCACACAGGGGAGTTGGTGGTAGGGAATTGAGAATCTGGATGTGTGTGTGTGTGTGTGTGTGTGTGTGTGTGTGTGTGTGTGTGTGTGTGTGTGTGTGTGTGTGTGTGTGTGTGTTTGTGCATGTGTGTGTATATGGACTATGTATGCAAGTGCTCAACCTGTGAGAGATGCACTTATCTAGCCAAACTGGAGGTAAAGCTCTCTCCAACCAAGACTGAACTTGACAATCAAGAGGCGAAGGTAAGCACTTGCACTACACCACACTCATCACATAGTCCCACTAAACCTAACCCACCAAAATCCACACATAGAAACACAAAAACATTCACAGAGGCTCTCAATAATTATCTGCTCAAGTGACCGCCAAAGCAGAAACGCAAGCAACTTCCACCCCCCAACACAACACAAATAACACATAGCCCACAGACTCAGTGTGCCACTCAACCACAGCCCATAAGGCAAAACAACATACCCAACAACACTAGTCATAGGTGACTCTATAGTCAGGCACACTGATGCCCCACTCACCAGGCTAAACAAGGAGAAGGTTGCTTTCAGCTGCCTGTCGGGTGCCAGAATCCACCACACAACCCATGCACTCAGGTCACTCCACAACAAGTACAAATATGACTCTGTTATTGTCCATGTTGGTGTGAATGACCTGAGACGTACCTCCCTGGACTACAAGAAAAGAGACATGGAAGAGCTCTCTGATCTTGTAGCCCAGGCAGGTATGACCCTAGCCCTGAGTAGCATCCTGCCATCGCCCAGAATGATACCGCAGTACAAGGACAAAATGATTGACTTCAACAATTGGCTAAGCTTCTGGTGTCATTCTAAGGGGATCCAGTATCTGTCTGCCTGGGAACACATGGTCGACAGACCACGATGCTTTGCCAGAGATGGTCTGCACCTGTCACCCCTGGGATTCCGGATACTGGCTAAGGCTCTTGCTGCCCCTATAGTGCCTTTTTTAGGCAAGGTTCAAATGACAAATTCACCACTGTAACAGGAACAGGCAAGCAACAACTGAGGGTAATGCTACTCAATGCTAGAAGTCTAAATTGTAAAATGCACTCCCTCGAGGCACTCCTTAAAATGGAGAACATCAATATCTGTGCAGTGACTGAGACCTGGTTCAAGGCTCCAGAGAGCACTCCTGCATTACCAGGCTATAACTCATACCACACTTTTTGGCCACCTAACCTAGACTGGAACACCAAAGGTGGAGGTGTGTCCATATTCATTAAGGATATCCACACCTCCAGGCTAGTTGCTCAGCATAATGCAGCCAAGGTTATCCAAGTGCAACTAACTCTGGGCAAACCTGCAATCCAAATTGTAGCTTGCTACAGATCCCCACCATACCCCAGGATTCCCACTCCTCATTTCTTGATATACTGGAAAATATTAGGGTTCAACCAAACACCCTAATAATGGGCGATTTCAACTACCCCACCATTAACTGGGAAAACTACTCATGTACCAACTCCGTTGCTCATCACTTTCTGGAATTCATAAATTCCAATGCCCTGAATCAACTTATCCACACCCTCACCAGGGGCAACAATATCCTAGACCTAGTCATTACCAACATGAGTGACCGATGTTCCACACCTGAAGTCAACTCCTCATTGGTCAGATCCGACCATAAGCTAATCACCCTAGATATCCACATCTCACCCTCACCTCCCATTAAGGAAATCACGGTAAAAATTTTCTCCAAGCCAACTTCACGCTTCTTAAGACAGAAGTGGCGAACTTCATGACACCCATGCAGATGGACAATACAGTTACGACTGCTGAATCCTACACAGAAGCACTGTATAAGCACTTACACAAGTGCATGGATCGTGTTATCCCAAACAGAACCAAGATGCTATCCCCCAAAAAAAGGAAGCCAATCTGGTGGTCCCCTGCCATAAACAAACTCTACAACAGAAGGAAGAAACTGTTGCAAAAGAGAGTAAAATCCCATAAGTGAAGGAGTTCCCTGGCCAGCCTCAGTAAGAAACTGAGATCCCTTATAAGATCCTCCAAAGCTAGCTACAAAAGCAAAATCACCACTGATTCTAGGGACAACCACAAAGCATTCTATAGCTATGTCAAGAATCTCAATGGCAACACCCAGATCAGTGCTAAATTTACCCCCCTCTCACCCCCTAAAGGGCCTATATCTATACAGGAGGAATGCAGAGTCCCTGTAATCACAACTATGCAGATAAAAGCTGCACTCTCTAACGCAAAAAACACAGCATCCATGGGACCGGACAACATCCCAGGCTGCATTTTACACGGACTTCAGAACAAACTGGCTCCCCACCTAAGCACCATGTTCAATCATAGTCTCACATTAGGCTTTGTGCCCACTGAATGGCGCACAGCAACAGTTATCCCACTCTACAAAGTGGGAGTCACCACTGATCCCGGGAACTATCGCCCTATTAGCCTGAGGAGCCTGGTTTGTAAAGCCATGGAAAGTATCATCATGGAACTCATAAACAAAGACACTGGTAACTTCCAAACTCTGGACCCCACCCAGTTCGGGTTTGTGAAAGGCAGATCATGCCTCCTGAACCTGATAAACTTCTTTGAGGCAGTCACCAAAGCTGTAGACGAGGGTAAGGTGATTCACACAGCCTATTATGACCTTGCCAAGGCTTTCGACACCATCCCCTATTCTGAAATTATAGCTAAACTCACTAAACTAGGTATAAATCCCTATGTCACAAGATGGGTTGCCAAATGGCTCACTGACAGAACCCGCACTGTAAAAGTTGCAGACTCCAAATCTAACTTCAAACCAGTAACAAGTGGAGTACCACAGGGTTCAGTCCTGGGACCTCTCCTGTTTGGTATCTACTTCTCTGAAGTACAGGCTAACACAGAAGGCCTTTGGTTAATGAAGTTCGCAGATGACTGCAAACTAGGAGTCATAGTTGAGTCCCCAAATGATATGGACATCCTACAGAAGGGCCTCACTGAGACAGATGCCTGGTGTCAGAGCCATGGCCTCAAGTTCAATGCCAAAAAGTGCATTGTCATCCCCTTTGGTAAAAACTCTGTACCCATGAACTACCACATAGGCTGCAGTCTACTTAATGCTGAATGTGTGATAAGAGACCTGGGGACCCAGGTGGACAGTAGTCTCTCCACTGATAATCACATTGCCACAGTAGTCAGGAAATCCTAATACGTGGCACACCTCATCACAAAAGTGTTCTCATCTAGGAAAAAAGAGGTCAGTGTTCCTCTCTACTCAACACTCATTAGACCCATTATAGAGTACAACACCCCTTTTGGAATGTACCTCACAAGACATCTGCAGCAGCTGAAAAGGCCGCAGAAGTACCTCACAAAGAGGATTACTGGCCTCAAACAGATGCCCTACACTGACCATCTCAAAAAACTCCAGCTTTACTCCATAGCATATCGCCTACCCTGAGGTGATCTCTGCCTAACATATAAAGCTATGTCAAACCCAGAGCTGTTGGACATGCTACACCTTAAGAAATCCCAATCCCTCTGAGCTACACGCTCTTGGGACCTAAACCTTGTCACGACAATAAACAGGACATGCTGGATGGATAGATTCCTGTCCCAGAGACTTCCCATACTCTGGAACAAGCTACCCATCTATGGCAAGCAAAGTTCCTCATTAGCACTCTTCAAGAAAAATCTTGATGAGTGGATGGGAAATAGGAAATACACCCTGGGGATCACTTCTGTGGCTCTGCTCGACAGGGGCACAGGAAAATAACTTTCTTGGGTGGCATAAGCCAGGGAACCTTGCTGGCTAGGCTTACTTAGGCCCTTGAGCCGATAGCCTAGTACCTACTATGAACCTAAGTTTATGGCTGAGTTTTTCCATGAATGTGATTGAGTGTAGGGGCCTTGTTTGTTGAAGAGTGGATGTGGGTGTATGAGTGTGTGGGGGTGTGTGTCTGAATAAGAATGTAGGGGTTGCTTTGCTAACACAAACCATGGGCTGCTAGGGAGAACACAAGCAAGACCAGGTATGACAATGCTAGGGTTGATTCAGTGACATGGCAGTGAAAAAATAATGAGGACTTCCTCTTTGCATCCATACCTCTAAATTACATTTTCTCACCATTGTGTTAATTGGCCAACCTGCACTGAGCAGCAAGCATGGGTGGTGAGGATTTTATTGAATCCTTAAAAATAATACTTTTTCTTCAAAATTTGACAGCTAGAGTTGATAGAGCTTTAAAAATGAACATTCCAGAAGTGAGTTTTATTCAGCAACCTGTTTGTGAAGGGGAAAAAAAACAAGAAATGGAAGCATCTTAAATGATATTGATGGCAGACCGAATGAAGAATAAAATAAGCATTTGAGAACCTTGAAAACAATAACACAAGAAAACAATATATAAGAACTTTTAGACTGCCTTAAAGTACCAAGGGAAAAATATGGTGAGTTTTCCAGTATCCTAGATCCCCAAAAATCCTTAAACTTGCACAATGGTTTATCTTTTGTTATTGAAAGATCCCGCAAATCTGTTACAAAAGGCTGCTTCTCCCAATACCAGGAAAGATTTATTAAAGTTAGAGATATTTCCTCATTAGATAATGACTTACTTCTCAATGCTGCATGTAATTCCTCTCCGATTAAAGTAGGTAGCAATACTGTTCAATTGGGCCATAAATATGCTACTTATACTATGTAAAAAAGGAAGGCTTGCTGGTCCGTACATCTCAAGATCAGAAATATATAAATCATGTCTTTTGTTTCCAGGAAAAAAGTAATTTTCTTCAAATCTGAAGAACACATTCTTGGCTCATTGTAGGAAGTTGAGACATTTATTAAAAGTGCCAAATTTGAGAACATGGAATAGATATACAGTTTATAAAAAAGACAATAAAAAAGTGAGAAGTGATTTAATTTGGTTTGCCCCATAATCACCAAGAAATCTGGTACTTTCACTTCATCCAGATTTATTGTGCTGAGACACAGGGGGCTAGGGGCTGTGAGAATTCTGCAAAATGTACTGATGTCTTAATGTGTGCCAGTGCAAACCCTGTTCTACTATTGAAGTTGATCACAGCAAAGTTTCAAACTATCCCTGATGCTTTTGTTCTGCAGGTTTTTTTTTTTTTGGCTTTGTCTGGAATTGTTAAACTGAGGTTAGATAGGAGAGGGATAGGGGCTGTGAGAATGTTGCACAATTTTTAGATGTTTGACCTGTATTTTTGATCTGTTAGTCATCAGAAATGTGAATTCACACAATGCATGCTACTGGAAAAATCTATTATTCCACCATCTTTATTAGTTCATAACCACAATTTTTAAACCCCTAATGTTACGTCCTTGTCTTGTTTTGTTTTTTTGTTTGTTTTTTGTTTTTATTTTGTTTGTACCTCCTCTAGAATTGTGCTGAGACTTTGGGGGGACCATGAGACTTCTGCAGAATGTACTGATTATTTTAATGAATGCTAATGCAATACCTGTTATTCTAATATCTTTCTAAGTTTATCATAGCAATGTTTGTAACTATCCCTGATGTTACACCTATGTTCTGCAGTTATTTTCAGCTTTGGAATTATGCTGAGAGGTTAGAAGGTTGGCAGGGGCTGTGAGAATGTTGCACAATATCCAGATGTTTGTTAGCTTTGGTCTGTTCTTCAAAAATGTGGGGTCTCACAATGCATGCTACTGCAAAATGTTATTCTAGCATCATTATTCGTTCATAAGACCAGTGTGATGCCCCTGCACTGGCCCAGTAATCAAGGAGCCTCAATTCTCACCACTAACACCAGTGAGGAACATGCACATTAGGAGGATGACAAGTACACACACACAGTAGTACAGTTTCCCAGTAACAGCACACACACACACATCACAGTGGGGGCTGGTTTCACAGCTCTCTCTCCTCCACTCCCTCCCTCCCCACTGGCACAGCTATGGCCCACCATAGGGTTAAGATCTCTCTAGAGTGGTCCTCTCCCACCACCCTCTCTCTGTCCAACCTTCTTGTCTCTGCTCTCTGCGTCACACACACACACACACACACACACACACACACACACACACACACACACACACACACACACACACACACACTTTGAGATTTGATTTATATACAAACACAACATACCCCCCTGCTGGCAAGCTGGGTTAGTTATGCCCCCTTCCCCCCTTCTGCCCACACTATAAGGTAGTACCAGCTGCCACCAACTACTCTTAGCTACTATAAGGCCCTTCTCAAAGGGTGACCAATTCTACTGTGTAATGTTACTATTATCCAAATGGTAAGTGTGACCAACAACAAGACTATTTAAGAGTGGCCTGTACTATGTGTCACCAAATACATATGCAAGTACTCTAAGAGCTTAAATATCTCTAAACAAACCAGCCACAATTAAAAGGCTTAAATATATTTAATAATATATAATAAAAGAACAAGACAATACTTAACACAACACAGTGACAACATAATTCAGAATCACAGGAAATACTTTAAAAGAACATTGTAGGATAGTCTCAAATAAATACAGAAAACATTTAAACTAATCTTGCTATATTATCTATCAATAAGAGAAATCACTGTAATCTAGTACTTACTATTAGCAAGGCAGAAGTGCTGATGAGATGATGTTTCTAGATCTAAGACAAAATACAAAAAGCCCAGCCTTTCTCTGAGAGATAGTTCTTAAACTGATAATGGACATTACTGCTGGGTTAAATGGATGGCATCACTATTTGACACCTCTGTGTCAAAAATACTTATGTTTTTGAAGTTAGCCTGGAACTGGAAGCCGTAAAACAGTTGCACACTTTTACATTTGAAACCTGTAATTATTTATTTTCCAGACAATAGAAAGAATTTCTAGCTGCAGACATTCTATCTCCTAGCTGAGATAAATACCACTATAAACAATTCACTTATTTTCTAGAGTTTGCAAGTTAACTCTGCTCTTTTCCAGTAGGGTATACTGTGTTACATTCTTGAAGCTCAGCACATAACATACAGTTTAACATAATATATAGTTTTCTTACATTTGTAAGACAAGCATACAAACCATATTACTATTCACAAATAACATATAATTATTTATAAAATTCCAGCTAGCTGGGCTGGCAGCCTTCACATCCAGTATTTTAAATTCTTAGTGTTCAGTCTTACTGTAGTGCTGTCTTCATCATGTGTCGGTGTGTATGTCCTATGTGCAAGTCTGTGTAGCTGTCTGTCTTGTGTTTCTGTCGTGTGAGAGGGAGTCTGTGTGGGACTGGCTACCTTGATGCAGTACAGAGGCTTGCCATAATGTAACAACATTACTATTAAATGCCAGTCAGTATGTGTGTTGTGTGTGTGTGTGTGTGTGTGTGTGTGTGTGTGTGTGTGTGTGTGTGTGTGTGTGTGTGTGTGTGTGTGTGTGTGTGTGTGTGTGTGTGTGTGTACATCTGTGAGTGGCTACCTTGCTGTGGTACAGGTGCTTGTAGTAATGTAACATTGGTACTAAATGCCAGTCAGTGTGTCAATCTCTTTGTGTGACTACGGAATGTGGGAGGAAACCCACCCGAACGCAGGGAGGACATGCAGACTTTGCACAGAAGACACCCCAGCTGAGAATCAAAACTGAGAACTTCTTGTTGTGGGGTGACAATGTTAACCTCTGCACCATTTCACTGCCCCTGTGCTGTAATACAGGGGTTTGCATTATGTAACGTTGGTACTAAATGCCAGTCAGTGTGTACCTTGACATTTCAAGTCTTTTTAATGGTCTGAATGTAGTAACACTACACACTGATTGTTAAATGGTGCTGCATGAGCTTGATAGGGGAAGGGGGCATGATGGCAATGTGGTCATACTTTTTTATATTCTCCTGGTTAGGGCCCCCAACGTGAAACTTGCTCCGGGCCCACAAAATGCTAGCACCAGCCCTGCGTGTCTGCTCCATTGTTCTGCCCTGCATATCTCTCAACTTATTTGCTCAAGATTTCTAAACATAGCCACTCTGGTGGCATAGAGGAATAAAGTCCTGATTATTGTCCACCAGACCCAGGTTTGATTAGCAACTCCGGTGACTGATGGAGCTGCAGGGAAGGGATGGGCATGCTCATCATAGGTGGAAGAGTGCATGCTGATACACTCCCTAAAGAGAGGCATGATCCAAAGAGGGGAATTGTTCATAACCAATGAGAATGGGGTTGGGGAAAGGGAGAGGGTAGGCCATAAACACAAATAAAAATCCCCCTGGGCAGAAGCACAGATAAGCTGAACCCCCCCAAGACACCATTAAGATCCATGATTGGCCCCAGAAAAAAAAAAGAATAAGTTTGTGAGGCAGAAGAGTACTTAGACCCAAAACTGGCATGGTGTACTTGGAGTCTGGCCTGTAATGATGAGATCGGAGGGGAAACAAAAAAAGAATCTGGACTTAGCTAAAAAATAGGGGATAAAATCAGCCACAATTTTTAAATGTTACTCTAACATATTTATAAATTAATATAACAACAGGTTTTGCATCAACATGCATTTTCTAAACAATAATAAGTATAAAACTCTAATATCTGGGATTACTGACTTGTCTGCAATCTTCAGTGATCTACCCAAAAGTCACGGGAAAAATAAGAAGCAAAATCAGAGACATTCTGCAAAATAAGGAACAGTTGAGAGGTGTGATTCCCTGTATAATTCTCAACTTCTTTGCTCAATAATGTATTTATTATTTTATTTATTTATTTATTTACAGTTTGTTAACCGGGAAACTCAACTGGGCCATACAGAGAATGTTTTCAGTGGAGGCCTGGGGAGAAAAGCTCCTCAGTCCAATAAAAAGAACAATCACATAAAATTATGAACATTGGTAGTATAGCATTATCTAACAATATTGGATAACAAAGTTGAAAACACACATGCTTGCTATTTATATGCATGTACAGACCTTGGACATGCTTCTTAAAGGTACAACGTTATTCTACATCCTCCCTCTTTGAGAAATGAGTCATGCATTATTGATGACATTGACTGACATGCAATTAATACAGAAATAATTTTTATCATGCAGTTATACAGAACTAGATACATATATGCAACTATGTCCAAATTGCTGTGTATTTCACACTAGATCTTGAAATACGACCAAATCGTGTGACATAGAAACTGGGATCAGGTTTAGCAACTGGGATTCTCTCTGCTGATTGTTCACCCTTAGGGACATTGAGAACATCATCAGGAAACAGTGGTAGGAGTCAAGTCACATTCTGAAACAGGAACATTGTCTCAGTTGCTCTGAGATTTAGAGTCTACATCACAGGAACAATGTTGCGATGTTGGTTCTACTACAGGAAGAAGATGTCTGTGATTTCTCCTGTAATCCACACCCTCAATTTTACAAAATAGGATCTTGGCTCTGCACATATACTTGTTACTTGACCAATCTGGTAGAAACCTTTCACCGTTTGTATCTTCACTGTCTCTCCTTCTTTCAAAAGACGAAGAAATATGTTCAATTTGTCATAACTGGACTTCTGCAAAGAATGCTTTCTGAACAATTGGTCTCTGATTGCTTTGTTGTTTGTAGCTTTAGGCCTCAGTAAACTGGAACTGATAGGCAATGTTGTTCTGGTTTACCTTGAAAGTCTCTGAGCAGGTGAGCCAAGTATATCATCACTGAGTATGTTTCTGAGATTGAATAAATTCAAAAAAACATCTGTATTATCATGCTTTGACTTCTCAAGTAATTGCTTTGCACACTGTACTGCACGTTCAGCTAGTCCATTTGACTGCAGGTATTCTGGACTACTAGTAACATGTACAAAGTCCCACTTTCTTACAAATTTCTTTAACAACTGACTGGTAAATTGGGTACCACTGTCAAAGATAAGCTTCTGTGGACTTCCATGGATGAAAAATGAAATTTTAACTTGTTAATAACAGTAGTGGAAGTTAGGTTAGGTAGGAGATCAATCTCAAACCAATTTGAATAAGAGTCTACCAGTACTAAATAATGTTGACCATTCCATTCAAATATGTCAGTGGCTACTATTGACCAAGGTTGTTCAGGGACTTGACTTAGCTGAAGTGGCTCTCTTTGCAAATGCGGTTTAGTACTATTACATACTGAACAAAATTAAAGTACTTTATCAATGTCTTTTGCTAGAGAAGTCCAAAATACTAGTCGTCTTGCCCTTCTTTTGGTAGCTTTGTTACCTGGGTGACCACAATGCAAAATCTGTATATATTCTTGTTCTAAGGAAGCAGGAACAACAATTTGTACCTTTGAAAATATTGCCATCTTCCATCAACATCTCATCTCTGTAAGGAAAGTAAGGTTGCCCTTCAAGTAGTACACTAGATTGCTTTGATGGTCCTCCAACACTGATGTAGTGGTTGAGCTTTTGCAAAACTGGATCAGTGTTTGTATGATCTCGTAGCTCATCAAGTCTTATGGTAAAAAAATTACTCACTACCATGACATCAAAGTCAAAATTCTCTACGTCAAGCTGTTCCTTTGTATTTTTGGGCAATCTGAATAAGGTATCAGGCAGAAAAGAAATCTCAGTCCCTCACCACATGCTCCAGAGACCTCAATCTCATTACCACAATCAACAGAACATGCTGGAAGGATAGGTTCATAACCCAGAGACTGTCCATGCAATGGAATAGACTTCCCATACATGTCAAGCAGAGCACCTCACTGGTCTTCTTCAAGAGAAATCTTGATGAGTGGATGGGAAATAGAAAATTCACCCCAGGGATCACTCCAGTGGCTTTACTCGACAGAGGCACTGGGAACTAAGGTCGGGTGGCATGATGCCAGAGTAATCCTATGGGCTAGGCTTGTAAAGGCTCCAGGGCCATTAGCCTAGTACACACTTATGAACCTATGAACCTATAAAGAAGTTTACCTTTTGTATAGACCATTTTGAAGTTGTACTTTTGCAATTTAAGCATCATTCTTTGTAATCTCATGGGACCTGAATGCATAGGCTTCTTTAAAATAGTAACCAGAGGTTGATGATCAGTTTCAATCTGAATTTCTCAACCATAGATATAATCATGAAACTTGGACCATGCAAACACTATTGCCAAAAGTTCTTTCTCAGTTTGAGCATATTGCATATCATTTTGGGTAAGTGTTCTAGATGCATAGGCTACTGGCCTGCCTCCTTGAAGAATAACTGCACCTAGACCAAATTTTGAAGCATCGCAGGAAAGTTACTGGTTTGTTGACATCATAATATCTTAACATTGGGGGGGGGTAGCAATTTTCTGCTTAAGATCTTCAAATGCTTTCTGGTGCTGTTCTACCCATAACCATGTAACATTTTTACATGTAAGCTCTCTTAAAGGTGCTGTCAACCCACTGAAATCTGGTATAAACTTGCCTAAATAGTTGACCATACCAAGAAAACATTGTAGAGCTTGTACATTATCTGCCACTGGCATCTCAAGAATGGCTGTTTGCTTGGATGGGTCTGGTCTCAAGCCAATGCTAGTAAATAAATGACCTGCATAGGTAACTTTAGGTAGCCTGAATTTGTGCTTCAGAGGGTTGAGTTTTAAGTTCACTTCACATGCTCTATCTAGAATTCTCTTAAGATTTCTGTCATGCTCTGCTTCACCATTGCTTCCGACCAATAATGGCACAAGGATATCCTGAAAAAATCTGCTCCATTGTACGCTGAAAGACTCCACTTGCAGAACTTATTTCAAATGGCATCCTCAGGATTCTATATCTTCCAAATGGGGTACTGAATGTAGTCAGTAGTGAAGATTTGCGATCAAGCATCACTTGCCAAAATGAACTTTTTGCATCTAAGACAGAAAAAACAGTGGTATTCGGTATTAAAGCTGTAACTTTTTTGACTGTACGCATTGGATGATGAGGTCTCTTTAATGCTTTGTTCAAATATCTGGGTCAGTGCATATTCTGATTTCATCTGAGCCTTTTCTGTGAGCTGCTACCATGGACAACACCCATTCAGTAGGTTCTATAACTGGACAAATCACACCTTGCTGCACCATTTTATCCAACTGAACTTTGATTTTATGCTACATAGCTTTCAGAACTTTTCTTGCTGGTCTGAGATGACTGGACTGATCTCTGGGCCTAATTTCATAGAATACACAACTGGAGGTTTGTCCAACTTGTCATCGAAAACATCAGCATACTCTGAAAAAATAGTGGTAGTGAAGCCGGAACTGTGACGTGCTTATTTGATGAACTTCTTTAGTAAAAGAAAGCATATTCATTCTCAAACTGTCCCTGAGACTCAATAATGACTGCACAGGTCTTCGGACTATATAGAAGAATAGGCTATAACAGTTCTTGGCCACATAACATGAAAGCACTACTGAGCCTTCGGCTGGAATTTCTTCACCTCCATAAGCAACAAGTTTTGCACAGCTGGTCACACTTAGTTGTTCACTGGCACTCACCTTAGCAAAAGTATCTGCAGACATAACATTACACTTTGAACCAGTGTGTACTTTGAGCTCAGTGGACTTACCATTGATCTGGGCAGTACAAAATACTTCATTTTTTGCCAATAAATGTACTGCATCATTTCTTTTTACCAATTACTGGCACCATTTACACAGAAAGCAGTCTATTGCAGGTCTATTTGATCAATTTGCTTTTTCGAATGACCCTTCTTTACAACTGTGTGAGGCTTACTTGATTACAAAATCTTTGAAAATGATTCCATTTCTTACATTTGTTGCATTGCTGACCAAATGTTATGCACTTTTCTCTTTTAGACTCACGGTTGACACTACAATTGCAACAGTTAACAATAAAGTTTGGTTTGGGTTTTGCTGATTCACCATTGTACTGTATTGAGCATGCCTCTTTAACTGAACTGATCTTGGAATTTGCTGGAAGTTTACAGGTTTTCCTTGCCATACTCACAGGGGCTACAGCTGCCATGTGCATAGGCCTATTTCTGCTAGTCACATGTTGCATACTATCTACATTTGCTCTGAAGCCTTCTGAAACCATGCTCTTATCATTTGCAAGCATATTTGTGTGCCTTTCTGTAACTTCATGGATTTGACACATCTCAATAGCTTTTCTCAACATTAAATCACTGTCACGAAGCAAAATCTTTCTCACAGCTGCACTATTAATAACACACATGAGCATGTCCTTTATCAACTCATCTTTTAAGCCACCAAACTTACACATTTTAGCTTTGTTTCTCAGGTCAGTAATATAAGCTGAAAAAGTTACCCCTTACTTTTGATCTCTCGTGTAAAACAAATGCCTCTCTAATGTAACATTAGTCTGGGGATTTCCCTTGATTCAACCTGCACAACAATACAAGTTTCCTCTTCGCCTTCATACACTGCTGGTGCATATACAAATGAATGCTCCCTTTCACTGGCTTCTGACCCTGCTAGGTTTATCAAAATGAATGCTCTGGTGCATGCATCTTTTTTCAGAATAAGCTGCTTATATAAATATATTGTACTGTTACTCAAATATTCTCAAATTCTCTGAAACATTCTGATCCAATACAAGTGGTGATGGTTTTTGAGATCCAGCTGGCATATTAACACATCTCAGTGAAGACTTTTGCAAGCATGCATGAACACATACACATATAAATATGCCAGAAATTTATGCCAGTACTTGTAACTATGCCCAATAGCACAACAAGCCTCTGTGTAACTGAACTTTGTGAAATAAGTTTTCCAGGCACTGTAATACTCTTGAAATCACTTTACTGTAAAAGTCAAGTATCATTATTGTGACAAAGGGAAATACTTTCAGCCCAGCTTGCTGGAATTTTGTAAGTAGCTGTGTCATTTGTGAATGTCAACATGCTTCATGTAAGATGCTTGTGCTACAACTGTGTTAGAACAACATGTTATGTACTGAGCTAAGATGTAACCACAGCATGCCCTGCTGGCTTAGGACAGAAATGTATATAAACTATTGTAATTGTGTGAATGTATATATTTTTAACAGTGGAATCTAAAACATAGAACGTTAACTTGCAAAACTTCAAGAAAATAGTTGAAATTAAATTGTTTTACCATTGTGCTATAAAAGTTATTTTTCAGTTTCAGTCAACAGGAGACAGGATGTCTACACTAGGACACTCTCTGTGTTGTTTTGTAAGTGTTTTATTGTTTTATGTCTTCTAGCAGTTGCAAACATCTGAAGGCTATGCATTTTCACAGAGAGATGTTAAATGTGGGTAGTTTCTCACAATGTGGTTTTAGCTTGGGAACTAAAGTCAGGTGACAAAAGGTGATGTCATCGAAGCTAACACAGCAGTAATATTTGATATTAATTTAAGAACTCTCTGAGAGAGAGGAGGGGCATTTTGTATATTGTCTTTGACCTAACAAGAACATCAAATTACTTCTGCCTGCTTGTTGTACATTTTTAAGGCATAGTAACACTTTTAGATTCAGGTAGGACTATAGTAAAGTATAGCTTAGATGTTTTCTTTATTTATTTGAGACTGTCCTGCAATGTTGTTTTAAATATTGTAACCACAGCATGCCCTCCTGGCTTATGTTGATGGTATGCTGCTAAATTGTCAATTTGTTAATGATATGCTATTTAACTAAATACCTTTGCTAACACTGTCTCTCATTTTGTTTTTCCTCTCTCTATCTCTCTTCCTTCTTTTTTTCCCCAAAGCTCTAAGCTCTAGCTCTACTCCTGCCCTAAGCTACTCCTAACCTGTGTCTGAAGACCTTGGCCTTCCAACAAGTGAATCTAACGTGGACTGCATCAACCTACCCTGTTCATTCTAGGAATAAAGAGTATGTTTGGGCTCCTATATTGCTGATTTGTTTGGCTCCCACTGGGTCCCCTAAAAGAGTTTAAAGCTGCCAGTGTTCTAGCCTTCAACAGCCAGCTACCTCTCGCTCCTTACCTCCCCCCTTTTTTGTACTCACTTCTCCTTCCAGCCACTCATTTCTCCTTACTTTTTCTTTCCCATTGCCTCCTCACTATCCTATCCCGTATTTTCATCCCCACTCGCTATCCTTTCCACCTGAACTACATACCTAACTACCTTCCTCTCCCAGCTACTACCTTGCTGCTACTTTGGCTCCTTCTGGCCCTTTTCCGACTGTAAAGCTTATCACTGTCCTTTTTCTCTTAGTGACCTACACTCCCTACCCTATTTGCCATCTATTTGCCTTCTTATCTATTCTGAATCCTTATCAGTAACCAGCTTTTTCTCTATCTCACCTCTCTCTTACCTCCTGTCCTCCTGCTGTATGCTTTACACTACCTCTATATTATTTTAACACTGTTCAACTTACTGGTGCTCTCTAGTCTTATCCCTACCCTTTCCTGCTAGACTTTCACCTAGCCTATTCTTACTTACCTGCATCTCTGATTGTCTCCTTTCTCACCTCTTCTTCTGTGGTTTCTACCCACTCCGTTCGTCCTGCGGGCTCACTCTGCTCCCCTCCCTACCCCCAATTCCCACCCACCCCCAGGGGTCCTACTCTTATAGCTCCCCAGCCACACCCCCTATACCCAACTATCCTATCCCTCTCCTTCCCCTGTATTTCTTAACCCACCCCTCAACACACCCCTCCTACTCTTACCTCCTCCTCTTTGTCCTCTCTACTACCTTTCCCACTACTTTAGCCTTTCGCCTCTTTTACTGTATATCTCCTTTATCCTTCCACTCTCTCCACCAGTCTTACCCCTCTCTGATACACTTTAGTATACTGCAGTTCTCCCCCTACCTTCTTAACAGGCATACTTCCTCCATTTTACCTTATCATCCATATCTTTCTCTCTTATCTCTCTATTTTCCTTATTTCCGTAAATAATGACTCCCTGCTGTCCAACACTCCTTATTCTATCAGTCCTACTCTTAACCACCCTATTTTCTACTTACCATCTTACCTTCTTTGAAAACTCACTTACCATCCTGCCTACTTCCACACAAAAACAGACCTCAACCATATATACCTTCACATCATACTCCAATGCTAAATCCACCCCTAACTATCTTCTTCCTAAATTTCACAGACTGTCTCACCTCACCTATAGCCCACCCTCAGATAAAAAACCTAAACGTCTTACCTTACTAAACAATAATATCATAAACTAGCTAGGTAATCCTACCTTACTAGATGGTGACATTCACCCCAACCCAGGCCCAGCTGACCTCTCCCCTCAAATATGCTCTTCTAATCTCAATAATAAGCTCCTCATAGGGCACCTTAACATTCAAAGTATAAACAATAAAATACCCCACCTTCATGCCCTCCTAGACACCTATTCTTTTGACATTCTATGCCTCTCAGAAACCTGGCTAAAATCAGGCACTAAGGACTCTGAGATAATACCCCAAGGCTATAGCATACTTAGACAAGACCGAGAAAAACGTAAAGGTGGTGGGGTAGCAATCCTTTTTAAAAATCATCTTAACATCACTACTCTACCAACATGTCCAAACCAGAATAGCAAAATAGAAACCATCACAACTAAACTCCAACTAAATGCTAAAAAAGCCCTTTATATCATATGCATGTATCTACCTCCAGGCAACAATATTCCAATATTAGAAGACTTTCTTAGTTGGGTTTCTACCACCTACCCACAGGAAACTATAATCCTAGGTGACTTTAACATAGACTGGAGTACTATTAATGCTGAAAATCCCTCCTCTCATATTAACCTACACGGTTTCTCCCAAACTATCTCGTCAACTACTAGATTCAATAAGCACAGTAAAAGAGAGAGCATATTAGACTGGATACTCACAAACAATATTAACAAAATATACAAAGTAGGCACCATGCCAGATAATATCAGTGATCACTCCCTAACTTATATTTCTAGAGAAAAGTCAGATTGTGTAAACACCCCAAATATTCGACAAATTCGCTCTACCAAGCATTTTAATATAGACCTTTTTCTAGCTGAACTCAGCATCTGTAACTGGAATTCCTTAAAAGCACTTCCTCTTGAGGATGCAGTTTTATTCTTCAACACTACTTTCTTATCCATTCTTGATAGACATGCTCCAGAGCGATCCATTAGAATGAAGTCAAAAACTGCTCCATGGCTTTCCAAAGACACTAAAAAACTCATCCTCGCCAGAAATAAAGCTTGGACCAAATGGAGATGCCACAGAAATAGCTCAGATTTTCTTCTCTTCCGCCAGCTTAGAAATCAGGCTAAAAAAGCTATAATCTCAGACAAGAAAAAATACTACTGTGAACTTCAGCAAACTCATCTTAATAACTCCAGGCAATTTTGGTTCTCAGTGAATAGACTCCTCTCCCCAGGTACTGCCAAAACTCCCTCCCCACTAAATGCCAACCCAGACACTCCTCTCCTAACTGCAAATACTTTTAACTCTTTTTTTTCCGAAACTATTCAATCCCTAGCTAGACAAATGAATACCAACAACTACTACCCCCCCAAACAACCCAGCTAACTCTTCTTACAACTTCTCTCTAAAACCTATATCTACTTTTTACATCTATAGACTCATTCACAAACTGAAACCCTGTACTCCTTCAGCTGATAAGCTCCCCTCACTTTTCCTCCAAAAAGCAGCCAAAGAAATTGCATACCCTATATCCATACTCATAAACAGAACTATCCAAGAGGGATCCATCCCAGATATCTGGAAAGTCTCCTATATTATTCCGCTACATAAAGGCGGCAACTCTATTGACTACTCCAACTATAGACCAATTGCTCTCCTTTCACCCTTAGCAAAAATCATGGAGAAATGCATTCACCAGCAACTAGTACAATATCTATCTCTTCACAACATTATAGCACCCTGTCAGCATGGCTTTAGACCTCATCACAGCACCACCACTGCCCTTCTTTCTTTTATAGATACTATCAACAAAAATTGCAACAATAATCTTCTCTCTTCTGCTCTTTTCATTGATCTCTCAAAAGCGTTCGACATGGTCAATCACTCTCTCTTAACTAACATTCTTGAATCTCTCTCACTTGATAACCCAGCTATTAAATGGTTTAGATCATATCTTAGCAACAGACAGCAAGCAGTCATATGGGAAAACCATATCTCTTCTCTTTTGCCAATTTCCATCGGAGTTCCTCAGGGCTCCATTCTAGGTCCCCTTCTCTTCTCCCTCTTCATCAATGATCTTCATTCTGCTATCCCACAAGCAACATGCATTCAATATGCAGACGATTCGACCCTCATTTGTTCTGCTCCATCCACTACAGAACTGATCTCACTTACCCAAAACATATTTAATACTGTTGAAACATGGTTCTCTAGACAGTTCCTCCTACTTAATGCCAAAAAAACAAAACTTCTCCTTTTTCACCCCCACCACTCGTACCCCCCCCCATTACATTTCTCCATCTCCTCAAACACTAACACTATCATCACTCCCGACTCTACAACAAAACTGCTAGGTGTAACTATCGACAATAATCTCTCCTTCGATCAACACATTAATTACACCATCAAATTAGTTAACAGAAAAATAGGATCCCTTTATCAAATTAAACCTTTTATAACCCCTGCAACTAGAACCAAAATAGCCCAATCCCATCTCTTATCTACACTACTATACACCTCCTCTATTTATACCAACCTTAAGAAAAGCAATCTAGCTAAATTAGCAACCTGTTACAACAATATTGCCCGCTTCGCCACTGGCAACCCCTTCAGAACCCACCATTGTCTTAACTTAAAACTTCTAGGCTGGCTTGAATTCCAAAACTACTTGCTTATCCCTCAACTCTCTACTGCCCATAGTATACTTCATCAACCTGACAACACCCCAATTCTTTCTCAACTGATAATCCCCTATAACAATCTCAACTCCCTACGCTCTTCTCATAAACTAATGGCCAAAGCAATTAAGTCAAACAACTTTGCTGGTGACTGTCTTTTCACTAATACAGTAGGTAGAAACTGGAATCTTCTACCTAGTGACATAACTCTGACTACATCTTTGCCTCTTTTCAAACAGAAAATTAAACTGTACTTCCAAAACCACTGGCTCTGTTCCTGCAGCACACCTGACTAATTTATCTTATTTATTACTCTCTTTACTCCTCTACTCCTTTCCTCTCCACTCCAACTTCTGTTTCTGATCCTACCACTATTAGAATTAAATGTATTATACATTCTTCTGTAAAATTGTTGGAACTGAAGAACAGTATATTTCTTTTTTTCAGAAAACTTGTTACATTACTGTTGAATATCTCTTTTGCAGTCTTATTAATCCTTAAGCTGTATTTTTTGGCAATATATTTCTTATGTAATGTACTAGTAGAAAGTGGAGCTTTTCTCCTCGGGCCTCTGCTGAAAATGGACTTGTTATCCAGCCAGACTAGCCCGGTCAACAAATGTAAAATAAATAAAAATAAAATAAATAAAATATTTCCTGTGATTTTAAACTCTGATGCAACTGATTACTTACTATTGTCTTGTTCTTTTATTATTTATTATAAAATATATTTAAAACTTTTAATTGTGGCTGGTTTGTTTAGAGATATGTAAGCTCTTAGAATACTTGCATATCTGTTTGGTGCACTGTACAGGCCACTCTTAAATAGCCTTGCTCTTGGTCGACTAGCATTTGGATTGATAGTATCATTACATAGTAGAACTAGGCACCCTTTGATAAGGGCCTTAAAGTAGCTGATAAGTAGTGGCTGGTGGCAGTTGGAACTACCTTGGAGGATATCCTGAAAGAATTTGCTCCATGGACAGAGAAGGTACTGGAGATCTTGGTTTGGCCACTCAGCTGAGATCTCAACCCTATAGCTGGACCAGTCTTATTGGGGATCTGGAGAAAGATAGAGAAACCAGCCCCAGACTGACTATGATCTCTGTGTGCTCTTAAGGGACATTGCACTTTACTCTGTGTGTACTTGTCATCCACCCAGTGTGCACATACCATAGCTGCTGCCAGTGGTGAGGATTGAGACTCTTTGATTACTGGGCCAGTGCAGGGGCATCACAATAATTTAAAGAAACATTTCATATAACTGCACTGTGTGAATAAACTGGATAGTAGAAGCTGAGAGCAAGAAACATTTCAAAGTAACTGCACTTTGCCAATAAACAGTACACAGCACACTTAAATTTCCCCAAAATGGCTGCACTTTGCTAAATAACTCTGTACAGTGCAAGAAACACTCTGCAATTGTGGCATTCTGCGAATAGAGACACCCATGCACAAGAAACTTTTTGAAATGGCTGTATTTGACTGCATTTCACAAAATAGTTGCACTTTGCGTACAACAAACTCTTCAGAATAAATGCACAGTAATAAACACACACTGTAAGCACTTTTACACACTTTGAGATACTTCAAATAACTCTAGTTATGCCTTGAATGGCTTCAGTCTATGTGAAATAGTAGTTTATGCCAAAACACAGTAATGTGTTAAAAAACCACGAGTTGCCTTCCTTTATTTATGCTTAATGTGCCCTTTTTGCCCTTTATTATATTCGTTTTCATCATTTAATCTCTTTTCATGCCCATTATACTTTCTTGTGCTCATTTTAACTCTAAATATGCTTATTTTACTTTAAACATGCTCATTTTGCAATTCTGAGGTAATTCTGAACCCTTTATGGGCTTTTCTGATGCTCATTTTTTCAAATAATTTAATTTCAAACATTTCATTTTATTAATGAGCTTTTTATGCTTCTTGTTTGCTTAATAAATGTTTCTGTGCTATTCGTTTTGTGCCCTTGTAATGCTCCGTTTTATCTTTTTTAATAAATAAATCACTTGTGCAAGTTTTCATTACCTTTAGCTCATTTCTGGCTTTTTTTTGCTCTCAGTTCTCTTAGTTTGCCTTCACCATTAACTCTGCACCTAGTGGCTCTGTAAAGCAGTTGCTGGAATCCTGGTCCTGACACTATGTTACTCATGTAGTCAGGATGAAGTTCTTGTTCAAGCAGCTTTATTATATACAAACACATCTTAAATGAGGCTAAGTAACTAACTTATAAACAAACTAGCTATCATACACGTAGATGTTCACACTCTGGCTATACTCTCAAAATGGCACTGAAGCTAACACGTGCTTGCTATTTAAATGCAAGTACAGACCTTGGAAATGCTTCTTAAAGGTACAACACACGTTATTCTACAATGAAGTTTTTTGCAAAATGAAACTCATTGTTATAAAGATTGGCCTGAATTTACTATCTGTTTTGACACACGTCTAATTTTATAATACCCCAAACTTCCTTTGGATAACCTCTTTCATGAAATAATAATAGATGTTTGTCAGCTTTCTTGTAGAAATGAATGTCATTTAAGTTATCCCTTTATAATATTATTTTTTGATGGTAAGAGTGGCAACTGTGGAAATTAAAATGACTACAAAAAAGTACTGTCCTATAAATATTTGTCAATTTTTTTCTAGAAAAGAATCCTATGAAATTAAAACATCTGGATATTTAATGCTACTACTATCATGGTGTCTGTGTGTGTGTGCGTGTGTGTGTGTGTGTGTGTGTGTGTGTGTCTGTGTGTGTGTGTGTGTGTGTGTGTGTGTGTGTGTGTGTGTGTGTGTGTGTGTGTGTGTGTGTGTGTGTGTGTGTGTGCGTGTGTGCATGTGTGCGTGTGTGTGTGTGTGTGTGTGTGTGTGTGTGTGTGTGTGTGTGTGTGTGTGTGTGTGTGTGTGTGTGTGTGTGTGTGTGTGTGTAAATTTAAAACAAGTGATGGTACCTGAAATATAAAAAAAAACAATTATAAAAATAAATATACTCCTTAAATTCAGTCATAAAAATTAATTTATCTTCCCAGGCTGCCAATAAAATATTTGCACAAATGGGGGTGCAACCTGCCCCCATTAGACCCCTGTAATTTGATGGAAAAAAAACTCATTGTCAAAAGAAAAATAATTCTATGTTAAAACTATTTCCATAAAGTTAAATTCATAATCTCAGTGTTAGATAAGAAATCCCAAGCAAAAAACATTTCAATAAACCAGCTGGCATCAAACATGAAAATACCAGTAATGCTTTATGTAAACATTCTTTAGCTTGCAAATGCTTTAAACGTTTTTATTTTTTATTTTGTAAAAAAGTAGAGAATAATTCAAGAGGTGGGGAATGAGGAGAAAAAAATTGGAAAATTGTTAACTGGTGTGGCAACTTAGAGTGAATGCTACTATGTCTCCAGGTCTTAATGACCATATTTCTATCTCCAGAATAAGCTACATGCTGCAAAATTGTGAATTCTTAAGAAACTGATTTTCATTAATAGACTGGTAAATGGTGATCAAACTTGACCAACTCATGTAGTTTTAAAATATTTACTTCTTGACAGTTTTTATTTAATACATCAATTATTACATTAGTTTACTAACATATTTTAATATTTAAAGTATTTTTAATAGAACGTCACATGTATAGCTTTAAAGTGAGTGTATGATGGTTTTCAAATAATTATTCATGAATCTATGTTGGTGACTGGTTATTTACATACCGGCACATAATATGTCAATAGACTTTAGCCTGTACAACGTATTTCCTAAATTTGTTCTGATGAAGTCTTACAAGCTCTTTGACAGTTGAAAACATTTAAATTTAAGTAATAATGTATTTGACATGCAGTTTGATGTCTTTTTGTTTAATAAGCCCTTAAAATACTACACTTTGTCTTTTGGCCTTACCTGCTTAACAAAGAAATTAAAATAAAATAAAAATCACCAGCTGAGTATATTTTGTAATAGCTGAGGGTCACGTCATATTATTCCGAGCAAGTTGCTGTAATATTTCATTCAGTTAAAGAACTGTATGCCTATGAAGAAAGGCACATTTCATGTACTTCTCTTATAGGTTCATATGTGTGTACTAGTCTAATGGTCCTGGTGCCTTTAGAAGCCTAGCCATAGAATTACCCTGGCATAGTGCCACCTGACCTTAGCTCTCAGTGCCTCTGTCAAGTAGAACCACTGGAGTTATCCCCAGAGTGAATTTTCTGTTTCCCATCCACTCATCAAGATTTTTCTTGAAGAGGGTCAGCGAGGTGCTCTGCTTGACATGTATAGGAAGCCTGTTCCAAAGCATGGGCAGTCTCATGGGTTATTAACCTGTCCTTTCAGCATGTTCTGTTAATTGTGGTAATGAGGTTGCAGTCTCTGGAATGTGTGATGCAGAGGAATTGGGATTTCTTTAGATGTAGCATTTCTAACAGAGCTGGGTCAGACATGGCTTTGTAAGTCAAGCAGAGATCACCTCTAAGTAGGCGATATGAGACAGAGAATAGTTGGAGTTTTTTGAGTCTGTCCATATAGGACAAGTGTTTAAGGCCTAGGATCCTCTTTGTGAGGTACTTTTGTGGCCTCTCCAGTTGTTGCAGGTGTCTAGTGAGGTACATGCCAAATGGGGCATTGTACTCGATGATTGGCCTAATGAGGGAAGAGTAGAGGGAGACAATGACCTCTTTCTTCCTGGATGCAAAGCCCTTAGTAATGAGATGTGCCACACAGAAGGACTTTCTGACCACAGTGGCAATGTGGTGATCAAAAGCGAGGTTGCTGTCAACCTGTGTTCCCAGATCTCTCATAATGCCTTCTGTGTTCACTGGACTACCATCAATGTGATAACTCATGGGAAGTGGATTTTTCCCAAAGGGGATGACAACACATTTTTTGGCATTGAGCTTAAGGCCATGGTTCTGACACCAGTTGTTGGTATCAGTGAGGCCATTCTGTAGGATGACAACATCACTTGGGGAGTTAATAATGGCTCCCAACTTGCAATTGTCTGTGAACTTTGTCAGTCAGTGTCCCTTCGTGTTGGGCTGGACTTCAGAGAAGTAGATACCAAACCGGAGAGGACCCAGGACCGAACCCTGTGGGACTCCACTTGTGACCAGTTGGCAGTCTGACTTGGAGTCAGCTACTTTCACACTGTGGGTTCTATCTGTGAGCCAGTTTGCAACCCACCTAGTGATATAGGGGTTGATGCCAAGCTTCATGAGTTTTTCTATGATTCCTGAGTGAGGAATGGTATGAAAAGCCTTGGCCAGATCAAGGTAGGCTGTATGAACCACCTTGCCTTCATCCGCAGCTCTGGTGACTGACTCAAAGAAGTCGACCAAGTTGCACAGGCATGATCTACCCTTCACAAAACCAAACTGTGTGGGATTCAGAGTTTGGAGATTCCCTATATCCTTGTTTATTAGGTCCATGATGATGCATTCCATAGCTTTGCATATCAGACTCATCAGGCTAATGGGGTGATAGTTTCCAGAGTCAGTAGTTGCTCCTCCTTTGTGGAGAGGGAAGACTGTAGCAGTGTGCTATTTGGCAGGGACAAAGCCTGAGATGAGGCTGTGATTAAACAGGGCACACAGGTGAGGTGTCAGTTCACTCTGTAGTTCATGTAGAACACAACCAGGGATATTGTCAGGTCCCATAGAAGCTGTATTCTTGGCCTTGGACAGTGCTGTTTTAACCTGTGCAGCAGTAATACTCGGTGCCTGGAAATCTACTGGTATTGTGATTGTCCTTTGGGGTGGTAAAGTTGGCAATGAATCTGTCGGCCAGTAAATTGGCAATATCTGTTGGTTCAGTATAGGAGGTACCATTGTGCAGTAGCTCAGACCAAATCTGGGTATTGCCATGGAGATTCTTTACATAACTATAGAAGTCCTTGTGGTTGTCTTTACTATCTGCTGCAATTCTGTTTTCATAGCTAGCTTTAGAGGATTTGATGAGGGATCTCAACTTTTTGTTGAGACTGATAAGTGAGTTTTTCCAATCTTGAGACTTCACCTTATTCTGCATCAGTTTCCTCCTTCTGTTGTAGAGTTTGTTTATGGCAGGGGAACACCAGATTGGCTTCCTTTTTTTGGAGGAGAGCATCTTGGTTCTGTTGGGTATGGCAAGATCCATGCATTTGTGTACGTGTTCATACAGTGCATTGGTGTATGATTCTGCAGTCACACAACTATTCTCCATTTGCATGGGTGCAGTGAAGTTAGCCACCTCTGTTTTTAGGAGCCCAAAGTTAGCGTTGGAGAAGTTTTTCATGGTGGTTACCTTTGCTGGGGGGATGGTGGGAGGGATGTGGATTTCCAGGGTGATTAGTTTGTGGTCAGATCTAACCAGGGAGGAACTGACTATTGGTGTAGAGCAATGGTCACCCATGTTAGTAATGACCAGGTCAAGGATGTTGCTTCCTTTAGTGGGGGTAAGAACGAGCTGGTCCAGGGCACTGGAATTAATGAACTCCAGGAAACGTTGGGCAAGTGTATTGGTAAATGAGTAGTTTACCCAGTTAATGGAGGGGTAGTTGAAGTCACCTAGTAAGAGAGTGTTAGGTTGGACCCTAATATTCTCCAGGGTGCTTAGGAATGTAGAGTGTGAGTCTTGGGATGTGGTTGGGGACCTATTGCATGCTACAACCTGAATCATTGTCTTGCCCAATGTTAGCTGCACCTGATGTATCTCTGATGCATTAGGTTGGGCTACCAGTCTGGAGGTGTGCGCATCCTTTATGAATATGGAAACACCACCACCTTTGGAGCTTTGGTCCAAGTTCTGGGGCCAAAAGATGTGGAATGAGTTATAGCCTGGTAGTGCAGGGGTGCTTTCTGCTGCCTTGAACCAGGTCTCTGTTACAGCACAAATGTTGATGTTCTCCATTTTAAGGAGTGCTTTGAGTGAGTGCATTTTGAAATTTAAACTTCTAGCAGTGAGCAGCATGACCCTCAAATTGCATTTGTTTGTAGCTGTTATGGTGGTAATTTGGTCTTTGGAACACTGCCTAAAAAAGGCACTATAGGGGTGGCAAGAGCCTTGGCCAGTATCTGGAAGCCCAGGGGTGACAGATGCAGGCCATCTCTGGCAAAGCATCGAGGTCTGTCAATCATGTCATCCCAGGCAGACAGATACTGGATCCCCTCAGAATGACACCAGAAACTTAGCCAGTTGTTGAAATCAATCATTTTCTGCTTGTACTGTGGTA